>NC_091978.1:68269922-68422422 GCF_044704955.1 Pristiophorus japonicus
TGCTGTCGTTTAAAATTTTCCCAATCTTCTAGTTGGCCACCTTATACGCATTGGTTTTTAATTTGATACTCTCCTTTATTTCCTTGGTTATCCACGGCTGGTTATCCCTTCCCTTACCGCCCTTCTTTTTCACTGGAATATATTTTTGTTGAGCACTATGAAAGAGCTCCTTAAAAGTCCTCCACTGTTCCTCAATTGTGCCACCATTTAGTCTGTGTTCCCAGTCTACTTTAGCCAACTCTGCCCTCATCCCACTGTAGTTCCCTTTGTTTAAGCATAGTACGCTCGCACAACAAGATTGCCAATCAGTCCTCTCTCATTACACATCACCCAATCCAAGATGGCAAGCTCCCTAGTTGGTTTCTCAGTATATTGGTCTAGAAAACCATCCCTAAGACACTCCAAGAAATCCTCCTCCACTGCATTGCTACCAGTTTGGTTAGCTCAATCAATATGTAGATTAAAGTCACCCACGATAACTGCTGTACCTTTATTGCACGCATCCCCCTAATTTCTTGTTTGATGCTGTCCCCAAACTACTACTGTTTGGTGGTCTGTACCCAACTCCCTCTAGTGTTTTCTGCCCTTTGGAATTCCGTAGCTCCACCCATTCCGATTCCACATCATCCAAGCTAATGTCCTTTCTAACTATTGCATTAATTTCCTCTTTAACCAGCAATGCCACCCTGCCTTCTTTTCCTTTCTGTCGATCCTTCCTAAATGTTGAATACCCCTGGATGTTGACTTCCCAGCCTTGGTCACCCTGGAGCCATGTCTCGGTGATGCCAACTACATCATATCCGTTAACTGCTATCTGCGCAGTTAATTTGTCCACCTTATTCCGAATACTCCTCGCATTGAGGCACAGAGCCTTCAGGTTTGTCTTTCTAACACACTTTGCCCTTTTAGAATTTTGCTGTAATGTGGCCCTTTTTGCTTTCTGTCTTAGGTTTCTCTGCCCTCCACTTTTACTTTTCTTCTTTCTATCTTTTGCTTCTGCCCCCATTCTAGTTCCCTCTGTCTCCCTGCATCGGTTCCCATCCCCCTGCCATATTAGTTTAACTCCTCCCCAACAGCACTAGCAAATACTCCCCCTCGGACATTGGTTCCGGTCCTGCCCAGGTGCAGACCGTCCGGTTTGTACTGGTCCCACCTCCCCCAGAACCGGTTCCAATGTCCCAGAAATTTGAATCCCTCCCTCCTGCACCACTCCTCAAGCCACCTATTCATCTGAGTTATTCTGCAATTCCTACTCTGACTAACATGTGGCACTGGTAGCAATCCTGAGATTACTACTTTTGAGGTCCTACTTTTTAATTTAGCTCCTAGCTCCCTAAATTCGTCTTGTAGGACCTCATCCTGTTTTTTTACCAATATCGTTGGTACCTATATGCACCACGACAACTGGCTGTTCACCCTCCCTTTTCAGAATGTCCTGCACCCGCTCGAGACATCCTTGACCCTTGCACCAAGGAGGCAACATACCATCCTGGAGTCTCAGTTGCGGCCGCAGAAACGTCTATCTATTTCCCTTACAATTGAATCCCCTATCACTATAGCTCTCTCACTATTTTTCCTGCCCTCCTGTGCAGCAGAGCCACCCATGGTGCCATGAACTTGGCTGTGTTCTATGGCTCAGTAGTAGAGACTAGAATGAAAATGTACAAAATCACTGACCTTTCATTCGATGAAGTACATATTTTCTAAATAAATTCAAAATTATTATTTTTTCCTCAGATGTGGATAACACTGGCAATCGGCATTTTTTTTGTCCATTGCCTACTTGCAAGCGATTGTTTTTACGATTGAATCGTTTGCTTGGCCACTTCTGAGGGTATTAAGAGTCAACCATGATAACCATGTGGCATGGGACTGGACTCACATGTAGATCAGAGCAGGTAGGGGTAGCAGGTTCCCTTCCCTTTCATTAGTGAATCAGTTGGGTTTTTACAACAATCCGGGAGCTTTCATTGTTACTTTCTTCTGGTATCGGATCTATGGAATTTAATTTCACAGCTTGCATTGGTAGGCTTTGAACTCTCAATATCTGGGTTGCTACTTCAGGAGGAGTGTAGCCAATCCACCAGTGTGACTGTGTATTTGTAAGTATCATGACAATCTTACGCTTACCATAAATGGATGAAAATGAGGGAATTCCTGTATCAATATGTACAACAAAAGCAAACTTAAACATGAGAAGTAATCAAAATTAAAACATTAATTGTTAATAATATTCATGATTGTTTTACTATTTCAGGTTGAAACCTTCACCCCAAGTCATATACAGGAATATTACTACCAATACCATGTCATAGGCCTAGCAACAGAGAATGTGCTGTTGCAGCATCATCAATCAAGGTACAGAGAATGTGCTGCTGTAATACTACAGCCCAACATTTTCTTCACTTACCCTTTGCTACAAGTTGCTATTCCAACATCAGTTAATTTCATTCCTACACCTACAGGAAAACAATTGGAAAGAGCATGTCTTTTACAAATTCTGTAAAATACAGAAAAAGTCATTAAATAAATGGAGATAAAATGAAAATCTGTGAATGCTGGACATCTAAAATGGTGATAATGCAAGTTAGTCAGAAACAGAAAGATAGGTTGATGCTGCAGGTGAGTTCCTGCATTAGAACTCTGTTGAAGGGTTCCGACTGAAATGTTAACTTCATTTTCTCTTTCAGGTACTGAATTCTGTATGCTTTTCCAGTTTTATTTTAGTAAATAGGCAACTAGGAAGCAACGGTATGTGAAGTATAAAATGTAGTGCGCATTGTATGGTATTATTAGAATGATAAATATGTCATTGGGAGACCAAATTTGAATACCTACAAAAGCAAAATACTGTGGAGGCTGGAAATCTGAAACACAAGCAGAAAATGCTGGAATGTTAACTCTATTTCTCTTTCCACAGATATTGCCTGACCTGCTGAGTATTTCCAGCATTTTCTGTTCTTGTTTTGAATACCTGCACTTTGGCTCCCTGCAAGGTGTCAAAGCTTGGAGATAGTTGACGTAGTTGACTATGTGCCATGCGACTATGTGACATTATGGCGATGTCTGTGGCTTCCTAACTGACCTATCAGCGGGTAGACCTTTAGATTAATTCTGACACATTATAAAGCTTGGGTCCATCCCTAATTTAATAGAAATGGCGACAGATGCACGCGAGCAAGTTTTTATGGAATTATAGTGATTAGCTGGTACCCAACAATGTAGAAGTACATGTGTATACTGGGAGTCTTCTCGGGGTGCAGTGATACTACAAGTACTGGTTTGAGATTGGTACCTCTTTCAAGTGATGGCTTTCAGTCCTGACTTACATTGTTGGCTCGATATCCCTCTTTGGTCAGGAAAGCAGTGGTCTATATGTATACTCAAGGCTCTGCTTATTTGTGTCCAAATACTGGTGTAATTTTAATGATAACATGGAGCTGAAACTCATCTCACCGGGCAAACTGTAGAGTGCAACTACCACGATTGAAGCAATGACATGTACTTTGGGATAAATTGGCAATGACATGTACTTTGGAATAAGTTGGTATGGATGAGGAGAATTCTTTGTTACGCAGCGAGTTGTTAAGATCTGGAATGCACTATCTGAAATGGTGATGAAAGTAACTTTCAAAAGTGAATTGGATATATATTTAAAAAAGAAAAATTTGCAGGGCTAAGGGTAAGCAGCAGGGAGTGGGACTAATTAGATAGCGCTTTCAAAGGAGGCACGATGGGCCGAATGGCCTCCTTCTATGCTGCAAGATTCTATGATAATTATAATACTCTCTTCATTTCTGATTCTGATATTGGAACAGTTACTATATTTAAACTGTATCACTAGATCAGACACTGGCCATGCTACACATCTCTAGAGCATCCTTCTTTTAAACGGTTGCAAAGCAGTACATCATATTTACCTTGCATATCTGTAACAAGGAGGTTTCCTTCTGTCCACTGATACACCCAGTGCTGGAATGTACAGCATTTCTGACCAACTTCAGAAATTCTTCTACCAACATTCAGCTCTCTGCCATCCTTCACCGAATACTTAACAAACTCCCCTATCAGTTCATCTTCGACAGTTGCATAAGGGATGTTGTTTGCTGGGCGGTGAATTAGATATATTGGAATGACTCTAGAAAAAAAACATAATTGTGTAACACCTGGTATAAGATATGTGCCTCCTGCCTGCTGGGTAACATAAACATAGAAACATAGAAAATAGGTGCAGGAGAAGGCGATTCGGCCCTTCGAGCCTGCACCACCATTCAATAAGATCATGGCTGATCATCACCTCAGTACCCCTTCCCTGCTTTCTCTCCATACCCCTTGATCCCTTTAGCCGTAAGGGCCATATCCAACTCCCTCTTGAATATATCCAATGAACTGGCATCAACAATTCTCTGCGGCAGAGAATTCCACATGTTAACAACTCTCTGAGTGAAGAAGTTTCTCCTCATCTCGGTCCTAAATGGCATACCCCTTATCCTTAGACTGTGTCCCCTGGTTCTGGACTTCCCAACATCGGGAACATTCTTCCTGCATCTAAGCTGTCCAGTCCCATCAGTATTTTATATGTTTCTATGAGATCCCCTCTCATTCTTCTAAACTCCAGTGAATACAGGCCCAGTCGATCCAGTCTCTCCTCATATGTCAGTCCTGCCATCCCGGGAATCAGTCTGGTGAACCTTCGCTGCACTCCCTCAATAGCAAGAATGTCCTTCCTCAGATTAGGAGACCAAAACTAAACACAATATTCCAGGTGAGGCCTCACCAAGGCCCTGAATAACTGCAGTAAGACCTCCTTGCTCCTATACTTAAATCCTCTAGCTATAAAGGCCAACATGCCATTTGCCTTCTTCACCGCCTGTTGTATCGGCATGCCAACTTTCAATGACTGATGTACCATGCCACCCAGGTCTCATTGCACCTCCCCTTTTCTTAATCTGCCGCCATTCAGATAATATTCTGCCTTCGTGTTTTTGCTCCCAAAGTGGATAACCTCACATTTATCCACGTAATACTGCATCTGCCATGCATTTGCCCACTCACCTAACCTATCCAAGTCACCCTGCAGCCTCTTAGCATCCTCCTCGCAGCTCACACCGCCACCCAACTTAATGTTATCTGCAAACTTGGAGATATTACAATCAATTCCTTCATCTAAATTATTAATGTATATTGTAAATAGGTGGGGTCCCAGCACTGAGCCCTGTGGCACCCCACTAGTCACTGCCTGCCATTCTGAAAAGGACCCTTTATCTTGACTCTCTGCTTCCTGTCTGCCAACCAGTTCTCTATCCACATAAGTAAATTACCCCCAATTCCATGTGCTTTAATTTTGCACACCAATCTCTTGTGTGGACCTTGTCAAAAGCCTTTTGAAAGTCCAAATACACCACATCCACTGGTTCTCCCTTGTCCACTCTACTAGTTACATCCTCAAAAAATTCTAGAAGATTTGTCAAGCATGATTTCCCTTTCATAAATCCATGCTGACTTGGACAGATCCTGTCACTGCTTTCCAAATGTGCTGCTACTTCATCTTCAATAATTGATTCCAACGTTTTCCTCACCACCGATGTCAGGCTAACCGGTCTATAATTACCCGTTTTCTCTCTCCCTCCTTTCTTAAAAAGTGGTGTTACATTAGCTACCCTCCAGTCCATAGGAACTGATCCAGAGTCGATAGACTGTTGGAAAATTTACTGGAAACATTTATTTAATTATTTAATTATTAATTTAATTACAGTAACTAAAGCACATGAAATATAAGGTCCAAATCAGCTTGATTATTAAAGGAACACAAACGCAAAATACTGCGGATGCTAGAATCTGAAATAAAACAGAAAATGCTGCAACTCTCAGCGGGTCAGGCAGCATCTGTGGAGAGAAACAAAGTTAATATTTCAGGTCTGTGACTCTCTGTCAGAACTGGAAAAGTTCAAGATGTAACAGATTCTTAAGGAAATGCAGGGGCAGTGAAAGGGTACAGAGAGGGGGTGAGGATAGGTGGGGGGTGGGGGGGAGGGGGGTGGCGGGGAGAGGCTAAAGAACAAAAGGGAAGGTCTGTGATAGGGTGAAATGCAGAAGAGATTTAAGAGACAAAAGGGATGATGGGCAAAAATGAGATGGTAATGGAGCGAGTTAAGAAACAAAAGATGACTCTAGATGGGGTTGTGAATGATTGAATCATCACCAGCTGCCATGGGAAAGAGAAAAGAAAGGGGAGTGGTTTGTTAAAAAAAGAGGACAGGAAAAAACATATGGGCAGAGGTTATGTTCTGAAATTGTTGAACTCGATGTTAAGTCTAGAAGGCTGTAAAGTGCCTAAACGAAGGATGAGGTGCTTTACAGCCTTCTGGACTCAACATAGAGTTCAACAATTTCAGACCATAACCTCTGCCCGTGTTTTTTTCCCTTTCCTCTTTATTTTTACAAACGCCCCTCCTGCTTTTTTTCTCTTTCCCATGGCAACTGGTGATGATTCTGACATAATTATCCCATCTAGACTCATCTTTTGTTTCTTAACTTGTTGCATTACCATCTCATTTTTGCCCATCAACCCTTTTGTCTCTTAAATCTCTTCTGCCTTCCACCCTATCATAGCCCTAACCTTTTGTTCTTTCCTCCCCTCCCCCTTTCACTGCCCTTGCACTTCTTTAAGAATCTGTTACATCTCGAATTTTTCCAGTTTTGACGAAGGGTCACAGACCTGAAACGTTAACTCTGTTTCTCTCCACAGATGCTGCCTGACCTGCTGAGATTTCCAGAATATTCTGTATTTATTATTGATTATTAAAGGAATTGCTCTGCAATGTGTAACTGAGCCATACAGGCGAGAAGGTCCCAGCTTCAGTCCGTCTGTGCTAAGTTAGCTGATTCTCAACCAGGATGGCAGTGCGTGCACTACAATCGGCCTCAGTGACCATGAAATGGGAATGTGGTCCATTCTCCAGAATTAACCTACCTCACTTTGTGAGCATAGAATGAACAAAAAAAACTTTTCAAAATTACAGTAAGTAGCTAGATATTGTGAAATAATCACAAACCATGGCAAAATGCCTCCTGTAGGAGTCCAGAGGGCTCTGTTTATACAGATACACTTTCATAGCAGGTACAGGATTATGGTATGGCCATTCTAGTTACAATGCTCACTTCAATTTTCAGAATGTACAGCAATGTGAATAAGGACCTGGCTTTATAGCACAGATGAGGAGGCTAAGGCCAGGACAAGCAAAACACATATTTACTCACTCGGGTGCTTCCCCAAAGCCTTCTAATAATGCCCCCTCTGCTGAAAACATATTGCCATATTGCCGAGCAGCGTTCTGTACATGGCATTCCTAAAAATGAATAACACTGTTTTTAACTCTACAGCATTAGAAACAGACATTTGTCATACTTCTGTTATAGTTATAGGGCTGGAACCTCCACTTTTGTGCTTATTGTCCAAAAATGGGCATTATTTCCGGCATAGGTGGTAAAAAAGGGTTTTCAGATCGCTGGCTTCTCGCCCATTCTCAAAACATCTCGTTTACATTTCTGAAAATGGGCGTTACCGCGAGCGATATCAAATGGGCGGTAGTGTTAAATTTTTTTGACCTTCTGCTGTAAAATGTGGCAGTCCTTAGCAACAGCATGGCAACACTCGATTCCCGCGATTCTGGAGGTCAAGGGTCACCATGACATGTGCAGAAGAGGAGACAGAGAGAGAGGGAGCTCTGAGGGCCTGAAGGCGTGGCTGGGTGTGGTGTGGCTGCTTTGGGAGGAAGGAGGGAGACTTTATTTACAACAAGTAGGCAAACAAAAAGTAGCTGTTACCAGTCACATATTTGACCGAATTTGCCCTATAATGGAGAGAGGAGGAGGCATCACAGCATGTTGTGGAGACTGACGCTGGAGAGAGCAGTGAGGTGAGAGAGGAGCAGATTGGAGTCCGCACAAGAGCCAGGAGGTTCTCAGATGAGGCAAATGCCTCCCTCCTGCAGGAGATCGAGTTACGCTGGGGTGACTTGACACAGGGAGAGTGTGGGAAGCCCATCCCAAAAGCCTACCAGAGGATATGGATGAGATAGCAGAGGTGGTCTCATCGGCGACCAACGAGGTGCGTGAGGGCAATCAATGCCGCAAATGATGGAACGACCTTGTGGGATCTGTAAGAGTAAGTATTACATTGATTTACATGTACTTATGTATTTATATAATTTAATTTGTAACAGTCATGAGTGACTATCAGCAGATGTGAGGTCTTTCACTTTTACTGGGAATGTTGTAGTCAAAGCCTGCGGTCACGGTGCACGTCTTTAGGTAAAGAATGATAATTATCATAATAATCATGATTACATCTGTCGGTTATGTGTTGTATCAGTCTCTGTGACAGTACCTAGCAATGATATCACGCAATGATCTCATGCCATGTCGTCCTGTCACCTTTTACAGAAGAAGCTATCGATGATGTCCATGCAGAGGCGAACGGGTGGAGGACCATCAGTCCCCAGCGACATCACAGAGATGGAGGAGCGAGTGTTAGCACTCCTGGGGAAGCACCCCCGGATGCACCTGCAGACCCTGAAGTGATGCCACATAAGTAAAGCTTACAACATTGCGTGATGTAAAATCAATAGTTGCCAATTCATATCCGAACAATCATATATGATAGATGATTTCTAAAAGTGTCATGGAAATAATGCTGGCCTAATGAAAATCATTGCAATGCACAATATGTTGATGGTGGTGAAATGTGATGTCTACATTGAGAGTGGTGGTGCTTTTGTCGTGCATATGCCGTGTGCAGCGCTGGACTCACCTTGTCATCCTAGTACCCCCTTTTCCTCTAACAACCTCATTTGCGTCTTGCAGCTCAGCCAGCAGCGCTGCCACAAGCAAGGCCACAGAGGCTAGAAGGTGGGGGCGCAGGACTGGAGTCGACAGATAATCCTACTACATCTGATGCTGAGGAGTTCTGATTATCGCCCGTCAATCTATGGGTCTGTTCTTGACGGATGAGAGCGCGGACTTCAAAGAACCTGCATCGCCACGCTCGAGAACCCATTCAATCCCAAGGCCATCTATTGGTTCTCCGGTCATTCCCGCCTCCACTCTGGAGATGCCGGCCACAAGCACCTCTCCACAGGGCACCCCATTTGTCCCCAGGAGGCCTCGTGGACGCGGCAGGTCTGTTTCACGAGCGCGACATGACAGTGGAGAGATGGTACAGCTGTCCAGGAGGACTGTAGACATTGGTGATCAGCTCATCGATGCATTGGGGGGCATATCCCGACACCTGGCCACCATGACCGAGTACATTCCGCACATGGCGGAGTCCTGGATGCGATAGCCAGGAACACTGCTGCCACAGCCCTCACAGTGGTCCCAGAGCACAGCACTCCACCACTAGGTTCCACACCACCACTGCGAACGAGCGCAAGGACCAAGATCCTGCTTCTGCATCAGAGAATGTTGCCCCCTTGGCACCCCCCGCTCCCATACCTGTGCAACCAACGCATCTGACTTCACTCCCCCTCAATGAGGCACAACCTGAGGAGCTCCTTGACCAGGCGCCATGGAGCGAGAAGGAGAAGGGGTACCGGTGGGGAGACGGAAGAGAGGATGGAAGGAAAGTGAGGTGCATGTGCGCAGGTGATGGCTGTGTTATATCTCCATCTGGGTGTATGCAATTTGTTGCAATACTGGGGCTGGGGACCACGCTCCTGCTTTGCCTTTGTGTTCTGTGTTGCTGTACATGTTGAACATGTGATTTATGTCAATGGTGGAAAAAGCGTGGTGTGGGTGGGGGTTGGGTGTTATTGGCTGTGATACTTATGATTTCAGACCAATATTGGTATTAAACTTTTGTTATTGAACATTAGCTTGTTGCGCATTGTCAGATAACTGGGCCGTTACACACTGGTGATTCCTTACCATGAAAGGGTTAAATACAACTTATCAATCAACGTAAACTTTAACTGGCACCAAGGTTATGAGCACCATTGATGTCTGAGCTGCACACACACAGCAGTGTGTCAGCGTTGTCACTCACATCAGTGCTCTTCCAGTCAAATTTTTCCGATATCAGCTCCTCACGTAAGAGTGGGATTTAACAAATGCCAGCCACACCGCTGGCGTTCATTCCAGTTAGTTCCATTTTTTGTGGGCGGTTTTTTGAGCAAGCGATATTGTGGGCGATATGTGTGTGAGGTGGTGAAATTGAAGATGGGCGATCTTCATGGCCACTAGTTTGGGTAAATATGCTCTTTTTGACAAAAAACAGTTGCGGGGCATTAATATTGAATCTCAGCGTTAATTCTGTGCGGAAAGTAATGCTGGGTGAGATTATGGGCGTTGAATTCGCCCATTCTGCTGAAGCCGCCCAAAAAAAGTGCACGGACGGTGATATTTTTTCTCGGTGTTAAGCCCATTAGGAAAATAACGCTCAGCGAGGTCTCCTAAATAAGCCCATCAGTTTCCATTTTGTGCCAGAATGGTCAATATCTGGGCGTTATACGTCATTTCAGCAGTAAAATGGGTGTTAAGTGGGCGTTAAACATGCAAAAAAAGTAGAGGTTCCAGCCCATAGTCACCATCTCTATCGGCAATATTTTGTCAATTGAAAATAAAGCAACATCGTCATATAAAAGTATTTACATAGAAGATACAGCAGAGGAAAAGGCCATTTGGCCCAACCAGTCCATGTTGCTGTTTACCCTCCATGTGAGAAAATAGTTCTAATCACATTTAGCCTCCCTGTTATCATATCCTTTCAACCCATTTTCTTTCATCCACCTATCCAATCTAATCATGAATGTTGACATAAGATTCTGTCTTAACCACTAACCCTGAAAATGAATTCCACAGCCTCACAACTCTGTCTGAAGAAGTTTCTCCTGCACTCAATTCTAAATCTCTTACATTTCAGCTGTAGCCTCAATATCCTTCCTATATTGTGAAATCAATACTGTAACTCTAACTGAGGTCTTACGAAGGTTTTATATAGGCTTATCATTATCTCTTGGCTTTTATATTCTGTAACTCTTGAAATCAATCGAGAATATCATTGTAAAATCCACGTCTGATCCAAATCTGCCCGGTGGGTTGGGTTAATATTGGGGCTTCTGCATGTGTGTACCTGTGACTGGGGCGGTATATGTTGTATGTTGGGTTGAAGGGTGGAGCAAGCACATTGCCTGCCTGCCCAATGGTCACTGTCTGAAGCCTGACCAATTTTGAATTTGGTGTAGCTTGATCAGCAGAAGGGGCGGTAAATCCACTGCAGTTACGTTATAGGGGGAGGCCATCTCAAGGGAGGGCAGTGAAGGCTTATTGATTTTTGAGCAGCATTAGTGCTTCTCCTGACCCGACAAAAATCATTTACAAACATGCTTTTCAACATGCTTTTTTGGAGCGTCGAGCAGTGCTCCCTTTAAGGCCTGCTGGTCAGCCTGCTCAACGGCAAGTGCGAATGAGCAGAACATGCACTCATTGGGACTTTAAAATTGCATCAGGGTCCTATTGACATCGTTCCCTGATTTTCATGGGCCAGCAAGACTCTTGTCTGTTTCCGGCGGTTCCCAGGGCTGCCCAATGCAAGGCCCCAAACAAGATGGTGGTGATCCAGACGTTAATAGCAATGGAGCAGCAAGTACTGCACTGCTATGTCATTGCACTACCATCTCAGTCCCACCCACTGGAGGGGAATGGAAATCAGCCATGTGTTTGTGTGAAAGAAGGGAATCTGCGTGAGAGAATGTTGGAGATAAAATGAGAGAAAAAAACGTCTGCATGCTTGAGGCTTCAGACACAAAAACATTGCATAAATTGTAGTCAATATTTTTCTAGTTTGACAATAGAGTTTATATTTAGTCATTTTTAAATGCATGCAAAAAAAAACTTTTTGTTGAAGCACATTTGCATGATACATACATTTCAAGGAGTTGCCTCCTTCTGTCAGTCTGTATGTTTTACCTGTACTGCCAATACATAGTTCCGTTGTATAATCTCACTGTTTGTTTTTGTTCCATATGAAATGGCATTGTGAATTTTTAAGACACAGCTGTGTCCGGGATCAAACAGAGGTACAAGGCCATATATAACTTTAGTCCGAAATGCTTTTCGGTGCAATCCTTCACCAAAATGTAATTCTTCTGTTGCGATACTGCCACACATCTTGACATCAAAATTACACTCATTTATGAGCTCCTTTCCAACTATGGGTTGGAACAGCACAATTTCCTCTCCTTAAAAAAAAGTGAGAAAATAAAGTTATTGTAATCTGAGGCATTGACTATGACACTGTAAAGTGTTTGTCTAACATGAGGTAAGTTTATATAAGTTTCCAGCAAAGATAAACCATTTCTATGTGTAATGTATGCACCTGTGAGTATGCTCAAAGGTTTATAGAGCTGTTGCATTGTGAGTGGCTCAATAAAACCCCAGTCAGTTGGGTCCAGGTCATCCACGGTGAGGTCTGCAGTTGTAAACTTAGTGGATGAACTGGTAATGTGTAGTGTGATTGTTAAACCTTTGTTAATAAACCAACTAGTTCTTAATAGAAATGCATTGCTATGAATTCTTAAGCAAAGAACCCATGAAGCAAATATATTACACGATGTAACAGAATAAACCATACATGTGTCTTTGAGGATTTTGCTCTTATTGTACTGCAAGTCTGGGGAATGCAATGATACCCACAGGCATCTCATTGTCTTCTCAAGTTTAATGTTAAACAGGAGGGACTTGCCAATCTTCTTCTGTACTAAACTCTGCATTTTTTCTCATCATGGTGAGAATGTAAGGCTTTGCATGGCAGCTGCTGGAAGGTCAGGTATGGGAACACATGCTCATATATCAAAGATTTGGTGCCTGCTATGAATTTGATGCAAATAGGCAAGTAAAGCTACAGCACCTGGCAGTCGGCCGCCGAAAAAAAACATGGAGTCGCCAGCAGCGCCACCTTCCCTTTAAGGGCGGCCGCGCCGCCAAGCCACAGAAAGGGTACCGACCGCAAAAGCTGTCAGGGACACTGACCGGCAGCGACGCTGCTCCCACGGGGCAATTTTCAAAAGAGGCAATTTCCAATGGCGCAAATTCGGCAAGGGGTTACCGCCAGTCGGTAAGGGGTTGGGGTTACCACCAGTCGGTAAAGGGTTGGCATGTGGATACTGCAACAGGAAAACAGACGGAGCGGTCCCCTACACCGCTCCAAAACTGAGGAAAGGCAATTTATAAAATGGCGGCCCCTCCGCGGAGACTCCGCGGCCAGTCCGCACCAACCCACGGCCGTCGCTTTCAGATGGCCACGGGCCTTATAGAAAGGCCCCAGGAAATAATTTCCCATCAATGGGCTTTAAATGTGATGTAATGAATCCAGCCCTTGCTGCACCATGATGATATTTACATTTTCCACACCAGCTATCTTGATGGCTTGTCTGAGAGAGATTGTCTATTTAGTGTTAATTAGTTCAAAATTATGGGCAGTTTGAGTTGCAAACTGATGTCTGATCTCTAGGAACATAAAGTCTGGAGTGAGAAAAAGCTATTAGGCCTATTTAAATTGCTCCATCCATATATGACTATTCCATACCCTACCATTTGGTAATCTCCTGCTTTAAGAAACTCAGATTTTCTTTTCCTATTTCTCCTGAGAGAAAATAAAGTGTTTCACTGACTTCTCTATATAAGAATACAAGAATATAAAAAACAGCAGCAGCAGTAGGCTATACGACCCCTCGTGCCTGCTCTGCCATTCAATAAGATCATGGCTGATCAGCAACTTCGCCTCCACTGTTCCGCCCGATCTTCATATCCTTTGATCACCCTAGACTCCAAAAATGTATCTATCTCAGCCTTGAATATATTCAGAGACTCAACATCCACAGCCCTCTGGGGCAGAGAATTTCAAAGATTCACAACCCTCTGAGTGAAGAAATTTCTCCTTATCTCTGTCTTAAATGGCCTACTGCTTATCCTGAGACTGTGCCCCCTAGTACTAGACACTCCAGCCTGGGGAAACAACCTCTCAGCATCTACCTTGTCAATCCCCTTCAGAATCTTGTATGTTTCAATGAGATCACCAGTCGTTCTTCTGAACTCCATAGAGTATAGGCCCATTCTACACAATCTCTCATCATAATTCAGCCCTCTCATCCCAGGAATCAATCTAGTGAACCTTCATTGCACCGCCTCCAAGGCAAATATATTCTTCCTTAGTTAAGGAGACCAAAACTGTGCACAGTACACCAGGTGTGGTCTCATCAAGGCCCTGTACAATTGTAGCAAGACTTCCTTACTCTTATACTCCAACCCCCTTGCAATAAAGGACAACATGCCATTTGCCTTCCTTATTGCTTGCTATACCTGCATGTTAGCTTTCTGTTTTTCTTGCACAAGGACACCCAAATCTCTCTGAACACCAACATTTAAAAGTTTCTCACATTTAAAAAATATTCTGTTTTTCTATTCTTCCTACCAAAGTGAATAACCTCATATTTCCCTACATTATACTCCATCTGCCCACTTACTTAGTCTATCTATATCCCTTTGCAGACGCTTTGTGTTCTCCTCACAGCTTACTGTCCCATCTAGCTTTGTATCGTCAGCAAACTTGGATACATTACACTCGGTCTCTTCATCAAGTCATTAATAGATTGTAAATAGCTGAGGCCCCTGCACTGATCCTTGCGGCACCCCACTAATTATAGCCTATCAACCTGAAAAAGACCCATTTATCCTTAATCTCTGTTTTATGTCCATTAACCAATCCTCTATCCATGCTAATATATTATCCACAACCCCATGAGCCCTTACCTTGCATAGCAACCTTTATGTGGCATCTCATCAAATGCCTGTTGGAAATGCAAATATACTGCATCCACTGGTTGCCCTTTATCTACCCTGCTAGTTACATCCTCAAAAAAACTCTAATAAATTTGTCAAATGCGATTTCCCTTTCATAAAACCATGTTGACTCTGCCTAACCATGTTATGATTTTCTAAGTGCCCTGATACCACTTCCTTAACAATGGATTCCAGCATTTTCCTAATGACTGATGTCAGGCTAACTGGCCTGCATTCCCTGTTTTCTCTCTCCCTCCTTTCTTGAATAGTGGTGTTACATTGCTTCCAATCCTCTGGGACCGTTCTAGAATCTAGGGAATTTTGAAAGATCAAAACCAATGCATCCACTATCTCTGCAACCATCTCTTTTAGAACCCAAAGATGTAGCCCGTCAGGTCCAGGGAATTTGTCAGCTTTTAGTCCCATTAGTTTCTCTAGTACTTTTTCTTTACTTCTATTAATTACATTAAGTTCCACACACTCATTAGACCCTTGGTTCACCACCTTTAACGTTTCTGCCATTTTCTTATTCCCCATAATAATTTCTCCTGCCTCAGCCTCTAAGGGACCAATGTTTACTTTTGCTACTGTTTTCCTTTTTACATACTTGTATAACTCTATATCTATCATTACACCTGCTCATTATACCAATTCAGCTCCTTTGTAAATGTGTCCATTCACCCTGAATCAATTGTGTTCTTTGTGTGTCTGTTGCTTTTCCAGCTGAAACTTGCAACTGCCAAAGAGAGAACCATCGGTCTGGGTTGGATTCAAACTCTGGCTGCATGAGTGAAAGAATGCTATGCTAATCCAATGTTTCACCCGGTACCTCAGATGGACTCACTTCACTCCCTCTTTGTCCCAATTTAAGATTAGGTTTCACTTCATTATTTTTATTAAGTGTGGTAAAAATGCAAAGAATTTTGAATATGACATTAGACTCACACACTGCAACAAAATCCATTTGCCATGACAGAATAATAAACAGTGCAAGTCAATAACACACAATTTCATGAACATTAATGCTGCAATTTATTGTTCTTGATATCCCAAGAACTGATCAAAATGACAGTTTTGTAGCAGTGGCAGCTACAGATTCAAATCATCCAGGGGTACTTGAACTGTACCTTTATGGGGGACTCTCGCCGCATGTGCAACTGGGCATTGTTGAATGTCCCTGTTTTATTTTGGATGCTGCAAACTAGCGGTGGTCCAACATTTCTGTATAATTATAAAGTGTGTTCAAGTTGTGAGAGCCATGTTGTGAAATATTGGTATTAGCAGGACACCACTGTTTCCAACCATACTGTAGTACAACAATGTATATTTATATAGTACATTAACATAGTGAAACATCCCAAGGCACTTCATAGGAGCATTATCAAACAAAATTTGACACCAAGCCACATATTAGGACAGATGAAATAGGTTTTTAGGAGCATCTTAGAAGAGGTAGAGAGGTATAATGAGGGAATTCCAGAGCTTGGGGCATGGGCAGCTGAAGGCACAGCCGTCAATGGTAGTAATGACATTAAAGTAATGAAGGTAAAAATTCCTTACCAAAGTAACAAAAGGGCTGGAAGTTACTAGATTTGATGAAGGGCATGAGAGATATCTTGGGATATGATATTTCTTAGAATTGGGATAGACTGAGTTGTCCACAATGGTCTTTTCCATTCCAGTACATTCCAAGACGTGCATGAGTGCCACGCAATAGCATGACATTCCTTTGGCATCTGTTTTAATGGAGACTTAAATCCACTTAAAATGAATAGATGCATTAAGCATTTGTACCCTAATATACCCTACATCGTAATTTGTAAGCTGTAATCCTTTTAATATTAGATGCTTTTATTCTAGGATCTTTTTAATGAAAATTCTCAATCAGGGATATTTTAGCAATTTGTGCAATGATTGCACAGTCTCAGTTTATGCTTGTTTTATAGTGCAGAATTTAAGAGTTTAATTAGGCAAAACCTCTTCCCCTCGCTTTCATCCTCCCCCACTGAGAGGTAATCCCAGTCTCTCAATTTTCTGGTTCATCAGTTTAGCACTTGCTTCTCTCAATCAAGCAGCTGTTGCCTTTTAAATTCCAGCTCAAACTGATGAGTTGAAGGCCCTTGCCTCGATCGCTCTCTCTCGCTCACTCTCTCTCTCTTTCTCTCTCTCGCTCACTCTCTCTCTCTGTGCCAACAGTATGTCAAAAGAGTAAAGGCAGTCCCAAACTAGTTCTTACTGGATGTGGGTCAACAAGCACAAAACTGGCCACAATTTAGCACGAACTTATACTACATTACAGATATATAGCAAGAGAGGCTTAAAATAATTCATTATATGTAACATCCTGAGAGATGTGATTAGACACTATGGCCTTGATTTTAACTGCCCCCGCCTGGCAGAAACCGGACAGAGGGCCGGAGGCAGTTAAAATGAGGGCAGCGACATTAACCCCTCTGATCCCGTCGCCTTCCTGCGGTGTCCCGATGTTAACCTGCAGAAAGGCAGCAGAGACCTCTTTAAATATGCAGGTCACGAGACACAACGACATTCTCACGGGCTGCTGCGGCCTTCTGCTGTTGAGTTGTTGCTCCCACCTGCCGGCAAGGCAGTGGATCGGGCAGGTCGCTGAGAAAAATTATGGTAATGTGACCCTGCCGTAATGATTGCTTGGTCCTCCATGTCTCTGGACTCCCCCATTAAAATCAGGGCATTTTTAATGCACGTTCTTTCTTTCTAAATTGACAATCTCACTCAGTGAAGCTATAAGGCTGGTGCAGGAAATGAAAGACATCTCACTGGCATAGCAAGTAGAGGTTGGAATTAAGATAAAATAATAGGATTGCAGAGAGTTTTACTGTTCATTTGGGCCATACCATACCTCCATGCACATTGTGTGATGTTGCTATAAGGTGTCCCAAGATGGAACAATATAATTTTGTTCACCACTGACGTACCTCACTTTAATGAGCAGAAAAATCCACCAAAAAGTAAATTTTTTTAAAAAGATGTCAGATTGGTACTTTTACTATTCGCAATCTGCCAAGTCAAAATATATGTGTGTGTAAATGTGTATTAAAGTGATTTCATACTGTTTTCCTTTAAAAAAAATTAAAAGCACAGAAGCACTCCATGGAAGTCAACCAGTTTGATGTGGGTGGATTGTAGCAAATACTACTATCCACTCCATTCATTTGCAGTCAGACTATGTATCACGGACATCACATTACATAATAGCATCTCACCTGCCACTGACCCAGGAATAGCATGACGTCCTTCAGGATTAACTGACTCAATGATGCTCTGCCCTAGTTATTTAAAAGAAATGGTTTAAAATCAATGAACTCAGGTGAGATGAAAGTATGCAATTATCTATTTTTCAAACCACATACCACGACTCTTTTAAACTCTCTTGCCGAAAATTCTGTGTAATGTTAAAACAGCGCTTTGAATAGTAATAGTTTATATTAAACAAACAAATATTCTAATATTTAAAGTTTATGTGTCACTTTCAGCTTATTTAAGACAGATAATAAATGGTATTAAATTATATTCATTTGTAATATCGAATACAACTGAAGAGTTTACATAAACCATGCACAATGTTATTTATAGACTTAAAAAGGGCAGTACCTTCAACAACTTGATAACTAAGAAGCTCATTCAGAACTGGAGAAGTAAAGACAAATTGATTATCATTCCATGTGCATCTCTTCCATAATTTCATTGTGAAACAATAATCAGATATTTGCCATTTTTTCTGATACCTTCAGTGGTGAAGTCAAACTCACAGGACACACTTCCATACATATTCTTCAAGGAGCACTGATATAACCCTCGATCTTTCCTAGTAGTTTGAACTATTGCCAAGGAGACTGGGCTGTCATCTCCTGCGCTACAATTTGAAAACAGTTGGTATGGTAAAGTTTGGTAACTATAATCGTGATGGTAGGAATGGTTTATAACAGCATGGAATGGAATGGAATTTTCTTTTAATTGTAAAAAAAATTCTGATTACTATCAGATTTTGTATTTTTTCTTATTTTCTCAAATTTGTAGTTTTAGGTTTTTGAACAAATATAAAGGTTAGAAACGCTGTGGAAAGCAACAAATGATTCTAATTACTCTTTACAAAGTGATATACGAGAGGATGCAGTGTTCTCTTTTATAGTTTAAAGATCAAAGAATGAAGATAGTTAAAGCTCTACATTTAAAAAAAGGTACATTTGTATAAGTTAAATTTTAAAATACTTTACACCAAAAAAAACTATGCATTCTCATAACATACATGAATTGTAAATGTTGTTGACAGTAGTTGAATTTAATCTCATTTAATAGCCGTTAATGAGTTTTAGTTGTATGACTAAGATATGAAACATGTGCTCTCCAAATAGCAAAATAATTTAAATGCGAATGAGAAGAAAGGACATTAAAATATAAAAGCATTAAGGGCTGGAAATTGCCCTCCGCCAGGTTGGGGCAGATAATTCGAATTATTCCCGCCCAGATGGAGTCAGAGTGAAGAGCCAGAAAATTTGGCTCTTTAACTCTGACACTGCCTCCCAGCGCAATGGGACCCTATTGGAGGCAGGATCGACGCGGTGATGACATCAGCGTGATGCGGCATGCTTCAGCGCGCTGATGTGTCACAACGTCCCTTCCCCTTTCTTAAAGGGGAGGGACACTGCGAGGCCTACGTGGAGCCCGCTGGGCCATCAGGGAGGGTTTCCGCCGGGTCAGTGACCTGGCACCCAAGAGGGGGTGCCGCGCTGCCTCTTGGCAGCCTGGCCAAAATGGTGGCCCGGCCGAACCAGCGGCCAACAATGAAAAGAAAATGGTGGCAGCCCAACTACTGGCAGCTTCCCGCAGCGCAAAGCTGTCAGGGGCGCTGACTGGTGGTGGCTGCGCTCCCATGGGAGCAATTTCCCCTGCGGGGCGGAAAAGTGGTCGCCACCAGGCGGCAAGGGGTTGGCACGCCGGGCGGGGCAGAAATACGTGGCACAGCAGAAACCCGCTCCTGCCAACCCTGGCCCGGGGGCAATTACGAATGGGGTGGCACTGCTTCCTGCCCTGGCTGGAAAGGCCTTATCGTCCCATTACCGCCTCTTAGAGAGGTAATGGGCCTTAAAGGGGGAAATTTCCCCCTCTCCCCCCCAAATGTTTGGTATGGTAACATAATGGTTGTGTTACTTGACTAATAATCTTAAGGCTTGAACTAATATTCCAGACAATGTGAGTTCAAATCCCATCTTTGGCAGTTGAGAATTTGAATTCAGTTTTTAAAAAACTGGAAATAGAAAAGCTCGTAAAAGTGACCATGATACCGTCAGATTGTTGTAAAAACTCAGCTCATTCATTAATGTCCCTTAGGGAAGGAAACCAACCTAGCCTATTATGTGACTTCAGTTCCACACCAATGTGGTTGACTCTTAGCTGCCCTCTGAAGTGGCCTAGCAAGTGAAGAAGACCCACCACATCTTCTCATGGACAATTAAAGGTGGCCAATAAATGCTCCCCTTGCCAGTGGCACCCACAACCCATAAACACATTTTAAAAAGGTTGCACTTTTGAACTTAGTAACTGATTTATACAATATTCAACATCTGGAAATCCTTCACCAAAGCTTAGGCCAAATATTTTGAGTTGTTACATCATTATCATAGGCAGTCCCTCGAAATCGAGGAAGACTTGCTTCCACTCTAAAAGTGAGTTCTCAGGTGGTTGTACAATTCAATGTGAAAATTACAGTCTCTGTCACAGGTGGGACAGACAGTGGTTGAAGGAAAGAGTGGGTGGGGGGTCTGATTTTCTGCACGCTCCTTCCGCTGCCTGCCCTTGGTTTTTGCATACTCTCGGCGACGAGACTCAAGGTACTCAACGCCCTCCTGGATGCTTCTCCTCCATTTTGGGTGGTCTTGGGCCAGGAATTCCCAAGTACCAGTGGGGTTGTTACACTTTATCAAGGAGGCTTTGAGAGTGTCCTTTGAAGCATTTTCTCTGCCCACCTGGGGCTCGCTTGCCGTGTAGGAGTTCCGAGTAGAGCATTTGCTTAGGGAATCTCGTGTCGGGCATGCGGATGATGTGGCCTGCCCAACAGAGCTGGTTGAGTGTGGTCAGTGCATTGATGCAGGGGATGTAACTGTATAATATGGCGCCTGGGACAGCAGCTCCCGAGGGAGCTGTGCTGACCATCGTCACCCGTGGCCATCACAGACCATCCGAGGCCCTCTCTCCCCCAATCTCCCCTCCCCCACCATCTACACCAGGAGCCTGTGAAGCCTACCAGCCGGATCCCCGGGTCAGGATGTCAGAAAGAAGCTACGTTAGCTCACGGACTTCTCAGGTTTGAACTCGGCATCCCTTTGGCTGGCCCAGCGTCGCTTCGGCCCACCTGGAACCGGCGACTCGGCGTCCCATTGGCTCGCTTGGAACTCATGGCACATGGTGCGGGTAATGGCAAGGTGTTGCAAAGGATGATTAAAAAAAGGCCCTGAAATCGGTGGCCCAGAAAGGGTGGAAAGCAAGATTTGTGCCAAGGTGAGCAGCAGTTTGGAGTAGAAACTGGTTCTGCTCTATTTGCACGAGCTCTTCAAACCGTGAATAATGAATGGAGTCCCCCCCTTATATCAAGGTGGCATGTCCAGGGAAGTTCCCAGGGTTTCCTGGCAATTCTATCCATTACACCCACAGTAGGCCTCAGCAGAACATATGTCAGATTAGTGGCAATCTGCAGGGACCAGAACAAAGATAGATTGATTTTGCTTATCTGCGGTCATACACCGCTTTGAATACTGTTGAGGGGATGACTCATCAGGGGAGAGCAACAGCAGCCAAGTTCACAGCACCGTGGCTGGCTCTGCTGCACAGGAGGGCAAGAAAAAGAGCGGGAGAGCGATATTGATAGGGGATTCAATTGTAAGGGGAATAGATAGGTGTTTCTGCGGGCGCAACCGAGACTCCAGGATGGTATGTTGCCTCCCTGGTGCAAGGGTCAAGGATGTCTTGGAGCAGGTGCAGGACATTCTGAAAAGGGAGAGTGAACAGCCAGTTGTTGTAGTACATATAGGTACCAACGATATAGGTAAAAAAAACGGGATGAGGTCCGACGAGATGAATTTAGGGAGCTAGAAGTTAAATTAAAAAGTAGGACCTCAAAAGTAGTAATCTCAGGATTGCTACCAGTGCCACGTGCTAGTCAGAGTAGGAATCGCAGGATAGCTCAGATGAATATGTGGCTTGAGCAGTGGTGCAGAAGGGAGGGATTCAAATTCCTGGGGCATTGGAACTGGTTTTGGGGGAGGTGGGACCAGTACAAACCGGACGGTCTGGCCCTGGGCAGGACTGGAACCAATGTCCTAGGGGGAGTGTTTGTTAGTGCTGTTGGGGAGGAGTTAAACTAATATGGCAGGGGGATGGGAACCTATGCAGGGAGACAGAGGGAAATAAAATGGAGTCAGAAGCAAAAGATAGAAATGAGAATAGTAAAAGTGGAGGGCAGAGAAACCCAAGGCAAAAAACAAAAAGGGCCACATTACACCAAAATTCTAAAGCGGCAAAGTGTGTTAGAAAGACAAGCCTGAAGGCTCTGTGTCTCAATGCGAGGAGTATTCGGAATAAGGTGGACGAATTAACTGCGCAGATAGCAGTTAACGGGTATGATGTCATTGGCATCACGGAGACATGGCTCCAGGGTGACCAAGGCTGGGAACTCAACATCCAGGGGTATTCAGCATTTAGGAAGGATAGACAGAAAAGAAAAGAAGGGGGGGGTGGCGTTGCTGGTTAGAGAGGAAATTAATGCAATAGTAAGGAGGGACATTAGCCTGGATGATGTGGAATCGGTATGGGTGGAGCTGTGGAATTCCAAAGGGCAGAAAACGCTAGTGGGAGTTGTGTACAGACCATCAAACAGTAGTAGAGAGGTTGGGGACAGCATCAAACAAGAAATAAGGGATGTGTGCAATAAAGGTACAGCAGTTATCATGGGCAACTTTAATCTACATATTGATCGGGCGAACCAAACTGGGAGCAATGTGGTGGAGGAGGATTTCCTGGAGTGCATTAGGGATGGTTTTCTAAACCAATATGTTGAGGAACCAAGTAGAGAGCTGGCCATCCTAGACTGGGTGATTTGTAATCAGAAGGAACTAATTAGCAATCTTGTTGTGCGAGGCCCCTTGGGGAAGAGTGACCATAATATGGTAGAATTCTTTATTAAGATGGAGAGTGACACAGTTAATTCAGAAACTAGGGTCCTGAACTTAAGAAAAAGTAACTTCAACGGTATGAGGTGTGAATTGGCTAAAATAGACTAGCAAAGGATACTTAAAGGGTTGACGGTGGATAAGATCACATGGATGAACTTCAGCAATTGCACATCCCTGTCTGGAGTAAAAATAAAACGGGGAAGGTGGCTCAACCATGGCTAACAAGGGAAATTAAGGATAGTGTTAAAGCCAAGGAAGAGGCATATAATTTGGCTAGATAAAGCAACAAACCTGAGGACTGGGAGAAATTTAGAATTCAACAGAGGAAGACTAAGGGTTTAATTAAGAGGGGGGAAAACAGAGTACGAGAGGAAGCTTGCAGGGAACATAAAAACTGACTGTAAAAGCTTCTATAAATATGTAAAGAGAAAATGATTAGTGAAGACAAACGTAGGTCCCTTGCAGTTGGATTCAGGTGAATTTATAATGGGGAATAAAGAAATGGCAGACCAATTGAACAAATACTTTGGTTCTGTCTTCACAAAGGAAGACACAAATAACCTTCCGATTGTACTAGGGGACAGTAGATCTAGTGAGAAGGAAGAACTGAAGGATATCCTTATTGGCGGAAAATTGTGTTAGGGAAATTGATGGGATTGAAGGCCAATAAATCCCTGGGGCCTGATAGTCTGCATCCCAGAGTACTTAAGGAAGTGGCCCTAAAAATAGTGGATGCATTGATGATCATTTTCCAACAGTCAATCAACTCTGAATCAGTTCCTTTGGACTGGAGGGTAGCTAATGTAACACCACTTTTTAAAAAAGGAGGGAGAGAGAAAACGGGTAATTATAAATCGGTTAGCCTGACATCAGTAGTGGGGAAAATGTTGGAAACAATCATTAAGGATGAAATAGCAGCGTACTTGGAAAGCAGTGACAGGATCGATCCAAGTCAGCATGGATTTATGAAAGGGAAATCATGCTTGACAAATCTTCTGGAATTTTTTGAGGATGTAACTAGCAGAGTGGACTAGGGAAAACCAGTGGATGTGGTGTATTTGGACTTTCAAAAGGCTTTTGACAAGGTCCCGCACAAGAGATTGGTGTGCAAAATCAAAGCGCATGGTATTGGGGGTAATGTACTGACGTGGATAGAGAACTGGTTGGCAGACAGGAAGCAGAGAGTCGGGATAGAAACATGGAAACATAGAAAATAGGTGCAGGAGCAGGCCATTCAGCCCTTCTAGCCTGCACCGCCATTCAATGAGTTCATGGCTGAACATGAAACTTCAGTACCCCCTTCCTGCTTTCTCGCCATACCCCTTGATCCCCCTAGTAGTAAGGACTTCATCTAACTCCCTTTTGAATATATTTAGTGAATTGGCCTCAACTACTTTCTGTGGTAGAGAATTCCACAGGTTCACCACTCTCTGGGTGAAGAAGTTTCTCCTCATCTCGGTCCTAAATGGCTTACCCCTTATCCTTAGACTGTGACCCCTGGTTCTGGACTTCCCCTGCATCTAACCTGTCTAAACCCGTCAGAATTTTAAACGTTTCTATGAGGTCCCCTCTCATTCTTCTGAACTCCAGTGAATACAAGCCCAGTTGATCCAGTCTTTCTTGATAGATCAGTCCCACCATCCCGGGAATCAGTCTGGTGAATCTTCACTGCACTCCCTCAATAGCAAGAATGTCCTTCCTCAAGTTAGGAGACCAAAACTGTACACAATACTCCAGGTGTGGCCTCACCAAGGCCCTGTACAACTGTAGCAACACCTCCCTGCCCCTGTATTCAAATCCCCTTGCTATGAAGGCCAACATGCCATTTGCTTTCTTAACCGCCTGCTGTATCTGCATGCTAACCGTCAATGACTGATGTACCATGACACCCAGGTCTCGTTGCACTTTCCCTTTTCCTAATCTGTCACCATTCAGATAATAGTCTGTCTCTCTGTTTTTACCACCAAAGTGGATAACCTCACATTTATCCACATTATACTTCATCTGCCATGCATTTGCCCACTCACCTAACCTATCCAAGTCACTCTGCAGCCTCATAGCATCCTCCTCGCAGCTCACACTGCCACCCAACTTAGTGTCATCCGCAAATTTGGAGATACTGCATTTAATCCCCTCGTCTAAATCATTAATGTACAATGTAAACAGCTGGGGCCCCAGCACAGAACCTTGCGGCACCCCACTAGTCACTGCCTGCCATTCTGAAAAGTACTCGTTTACTCCTACTCTTTGCTTCCTGTCTGACAACCAGTTCTCAATCCACGTCAGCACACTACCCCCAATCCCATGTGCTTTAACTTTGCACATTAATCTCTTGTGTGGGACCTTGTCGAAAGCCTTCTGAAAGTCCAAATATACCACATCAACTGGTTCTCCTTTGTCCACTTTACTGGAAACATCCTCAAAAAATTCCAGAAGATTTGTCAAGCATGATTTCCCTTTCACAAATCCATGCTGACTTGGACCTATCATGTCACCATTTTCCAGATGCACTGCTATGACATCCTTAATAATTGATTCCATCATTTTACCCACTACTGAAGTCAGGCTGACCGGTCTATAATTCCCTGTTTTCTCTCTCCCTCCTTTTTTAAAAAGTGGGGTTACATTGGCTACCCTCCACTCCATAGGAACTGATCCAGAGTCAATGGAATGTTGGTCCTTAATAAACGGGTCCTTTTCAGAATGGCAGGCAGTGACTAGTGGAGTGCCGCAGGGCTCAATGCTGGTACCCCAGCTCTTTACAATATACATTAATGATTTAGATGAAGGAATTGAGTGTAATATGTCCAAGTTTGCAGATGACACTAAACTTGGTGGCGGTGTGAGCTGTGAGGAGGACGCTAAGAGGCTGCAGGGTGACTTGGACAGGTTAGATGAGTGGGCAAATGCATGACAGATGCAGTATAATGTGGATAAATGTGAGGTTATCCATTTTGGGGGCAAAAACACGAAGGCAGAATATTATCTGGATGGCGGCAGATTAGGAAAAGGGGAGGTACAACGAGACCTGGGTGTCATGGTTCATCAGTCATTGAAAGTGGGCATGCAGGTACAGCAGGCGGTGAAGAAGGTATGTTGGCCTTCATAGCTAGGGGATTTAAGTATAGGAGCAGGGAGATCTTACTGAAGTTGTACAGGGCCTTAGTGAGACCTCACCTGGAATATTGTGTACAGTTTTGGTCTCCTAATCTGAGGAAGGACGTTCTTGCTCTTGAGGGAGTGCAGCGAAGGTTCACCAGACTGATTCCAGGGATGGCTGGACTGTCATATGAGGAGTGACTGGATCAACTGGGCCTTTATTCACTGGAGTTTAGAAGGATGAGAGGGGATCTCATAGAAACGTATAAGATTCTGACTGGACTGGACAGGTTAGATGCAGGAAGAATGTTCCTGATGTTGGGGAAGTCCAGAACCAGGGGACATAGTCTTAGGATAAGGGGTAGGCCATTTAGGACCGAGATGAGGAGAAACTTCTTCACTCAGAGCTGTTAACCTATGGAATTTCTTGCCGCAGAGAGTTGTTGATGCCAGTTCATTAGATATATTCAAGAGGGAGTTCGATATGGCTTTTACGGCTAAGGGGATCAAGCAGTATGGAGAGAAAGCAGGAAAGGGGTACTGAGGGAATGATCAGCCATGATCTTATTGAATGGCGGTGCAGGCTTGAAGGGCCGAATGGCCTACTCCTGCACCTATTTTCTATGTTTCTATGTTTCTTACTCCAACAGGATTAGCTCTGTCAGCACAAAAGTAAAATTGGAGAGTGGACTGCTCTGATCATTAACCATTTCATTATAGTTCAACACCGCTTCTATGACCTGAATCTGAGGGAAAGCTTCCAATCTGATTTTGGAACATACATCATTCTATTGTTATTATTATAATTTTTGCACTATTGCTGAGCACAAAGTCCCTTCAAAATAAGTCATTCCAACACTTAATTACACAAGTACAAATGAATTTTACGATGTGCTTTACAGCATGCAACAGAAAATCATCACGATTGCACTCAGAGTTGGCATACATTCAAAAATCTAATAATGTTCTTCTATTATATAAGTTGATCTTACATACTCCATAACTCATAGATTTAGTTATTTCTTTATAACAAAATGTTTCTTAGCACAAGTTTAGAATGTGTTCGTCTCTACAGCTGACAAAATGTTTGATCAAATAAAAATAAATTTCAATTAGTTAGGTCGGGAATTTCCTCGGAGTTGTTCCTGCTCCGCCGGCAGTGAGGTGGAAACTCCATTCACATGTGTACCCTACACTTCTGGCAAAGTTACGGTGGCAAAGCAGGAGTAACTGTGAGGAGATTCCCAGTCTTAGTATTATTATGAGAGCACTTGTAATAACACAATGGCCACTCTAGGGTGAAGTACCAGAAAACCGATGAGCACGAACCACTCACACAGCTTACCTTCTTTCCATTTTAGTTAATATCACTCCATCTTTTGTCCATATAATGGTGGAATCTGCATGGATGTCACTGAACAGGCCCCATAGTTTGACACTTCCTGCTAAATCAGGGAATAATTCTGCATGGATTTTCTGGATCAGTTTTGGAGCTGGAAGAGAGTTCAGTTCTTCAGCCGGTTTGCAAAATCTCAACATGTTTGTGGCATTAATTCTTTTTCCATGCAGCTCTATTCTATATTAGTAAATGTACTTCTTATGGTAAATTAGAAAGAACTTGCATTTATATCGTGCTTTTGAAGACCACAGAAGTCCTACAGTGCTTCATAGCAAATGAAGTACTTTTTGAAGGAGAGTCATTATTGTAATGCAGGGAAACATGACTGCCAATTTGTATGCAGCAAGGTCCCACGAACAGCAATGAGATAAATGACCAAATAACATGTTTTTGTCAGTGTTGGCTGAGCAACAAATGTTGGCCAGGACACCTCCCCTGTCCTTTGAATAGTGCTATGAGATCATTTAAGTGCACTTGAGAGAGAGGACAAGACCTTGATTTAGCATTTCATCCAAAAAACAGCATCTCTGAAAGTGAAGCACTCCCTCAGTCATGTACTGAAATGTCAGCCTAGATGATATGCTCAAACCTCTAAAGTGGGGTTTGAACCTATGATCTCAGATTCAAAGTCAAGAATGCTACCACTGAGCCAAGTCTGGCACGTGATTCCTTCAATATTGGTTACCAAAATAGGCTTTGGTTTCCAAAAGATAAATACAAATTATCCAAAAGAGTTACAAATGATCCATTAATAAATAACACCAGTTGATGGAGAACCACCTCATGTTACACATGAAAGCAATACTTAATTAGCACTGGTATCTGGTGACCTGGAAGCTATTTACTAACAGTTGTTTTCAAATGATTGATTTAGCATTCAACTGAGGATTTTGGGAAGCAAATGATCAGGTTGCAAAGCTTAAAAAATTTGTTAAATGATCTTATTAAACTTTCTTTTATATTTCCAGCCACATTTGTGTGGTTATTCAGAAGCCAATTATGCTCGCATAATTGGCATCAGATTTTGCTCTTGGCTGTCCAGCCATACTGCTGTGTTTTCTAAAAGACATTAGGCAAGATTTTGTTGTCAAATTAATGATGAGTCTAATGCCGTCACCGTTATCTATGCATAAATGGTACAGCAAATTCAGGCGAGGGGTAAATGCACGTTTGAATGCCAATATCTAAAAGTTGAAATGTGCCACTCCATCGTTAGCGCGATGCCATTTTTGTGAAGCTATCTGCCTCACCACTGAAATGCATTGAATGGTGTGAAGTTGTTGTATTTGTGCGGTAGATATGAACTAAACCTGCTGCAGATATTTAAGATTTGTAATTACAAGCATAAGTACCCTTTTAACAATGTGTTAAGTGTTTGCCAATCAACTTCTCTGGCACTGAAAATTAACTATTATAAGTGTGGAGTCTCATTCCTTCACATTGTCAATTGTTTTAGGAGATTTTATAACGTTAAATTTTACATTTACATTTTTTTTAACTTTTCCTTACATCTCTTTTTTTCTCTCTTTTCATTCAATAATTTCCTTCTCTCTATTTCTCTTTCTGTATCTGATTTGACACTGAATTCACCTCTTTAATTCACCCTCCTTCTCAGTCCTTCTGCTGTTTATTTCCCAATCCTTAAATCTCATTAGTTAAGAAGATACTCTGTTGGTTGCCCTGTTCACTCAGGCCCCTGATGCCCCACTATCCTCGCTGCGCCGTTATCAGATCGCACTTTCAGCATCTTAGTGGGCAAAACATTTTTGAGCTGAAGGGTGCAGGGACAAATCTAACTAATGGCAGATGCTGTTAGATGCCCTGCTACAACAAAAGCTGGCCCAGTAACCCAGACTCAGGTTATCCCCTTGAGCATCCACCCAACTATGGTCATAAAAGGAGTGCCGCAGCATGGATAGAAAGTTGGCTAAAGAAAACAGAAAGCCTGTTGGAGACGAAAAAATATTTTTTTTTAATGGAGGATGAAGGAATAGAGGAGATAATAAACAGATTTCCTTTTTCACAGAAGTGTGTGTAGTAGAACTGAAAGGATACAAGAGGAGGAAGTGGAGAAATTAGATAGGATGAGAGTGATTTTTGTCTTCAGATGTAAATCAAGGTTAATTTGCTTTGCACTGCTTTAATTTCAAATGCAAATACCACTTGTCTGATTGAACCTCATTTGCATAATTATTCACACCTCCAGGGGAAATCTCAGATGCATCCAGGGATGATACCACTGATAGGAGAGTAAAATTGTGTGCAAGTCAAATTTAAAGGTGTGGGGATAATTAAGGATGGGTGTCACAAGGAGGAGGACAATGTTTAGAAAGAAAGGATGCATAATCTTAACATTTGAGCTGGGCCAGTTAGGAGTGAAACCAGGAAGCATTTTTTCACACAAAAGGAGGGGGAAATCTGGAACTCTCTGCCCCAAAAGATGCTGGGTCAATTGGAATTTTCAAGATTTTTGTTGGGTAAGGGTATCAAATAATATGGAGCAAAGGCAGGTAAATGAAGTTGAGATACACATCACTCATGATCTAATAGAATGGTGGAATAGGCTCATGAGGCTTAATGACCTACTCCTGATCCTATGCTCCTAAATTCCTTTGTTGCTCAGTTGACCCAGTCACATGCATGATGAGTGTTGACAGGTTCACTACAAAGTGGAGAACATCATTTTAGAGAGCAGGAAGAGCATAATCCATTGTATTTTGGGTATTGATAGTTGCTATTATGCCTTGAGGCTCAAATCATAAGAACTTAAGATCATAAGAATTAGGAACAGGAGTAGGCCATCTAGCCCCTCGAGCCTGCTCCGCCATTCAATAAGATCATGGCTGATCTGGCCGTGGACTCAGCTCCACTTACCCGCCCGCTCCCCGTAACCCTTAATTCCCTTATTGGTTAAAAATCATGCTCCTCCTTTCTATGAACCATCCCATCAAAAAAGACCTGTATCTTGTGGATTAGGGTATCCAATTCATTTAACATTTCATTATGTTGTGGGCCAAACAATGGTTTGAGTCAATTGAGTAAATGTTCTTCTTTCAGTTCTATAGAATTGTCTCAACAACAACTTTTATTTATATAGTGGCTTTAAAGTAGTAAAATGTCTCGGTGCTTCACGGGAGTTTTATAAAACAAAATTTGACACCGAGCCACAGAAGGAGAAATTAGGGCAGAACACCAAAAACTTGGTAGAAGAGTTAGGTTTGGTTTTAAGGAGTATCTTAAAAGGAGAAAAGAGAGGTAGAGGGATTCAGGGAGAGAATTCCAGAGCTCCGGGCCTAGCAGCTGAAGGCATGGTCACCAATGGTTGAGGAATTAAAATCAGGGAGATGGGCGATGTCTCAACCATTTGTATGTTTCATTATACAAATCAGAACATTTTGAAAGAAAACTTGGTTTATTTGAATATGGAGGAGATGGAAGCTATTGTAATGCTATGTGTGTGCTTGCTAGTTTAATGGGATAAGAATTTAAAATGGAATAAAAATATACCTTTGTGCTCATCCTTCTGATGATGCTTTACTTTTTTCAGCTCTTTATGTTCTTTCTTGTGAGCTGGTTCCTCATTTGTCTTTTGATACATTCTTTTAATTACAGCAACGTTTTTATTAAGATTCTCCTTTCCTGCTGAAGAATACGACAGTTTGCTTTTCTCTAATACGCTCTTCCCCACATTGTCAGCTGACATACGTATACGTTTGACTGCTTCCTTTTTCTGCTGATCATTCAGAGATGGAGCCGGACCCACAATCTCAGTGGTAGCCCTGGCAGCCTCATTGGATGGCTTCAAGAAATTTGCTTTTTTCCGAGCACCTGACATCAATTCTTTGGCCGATGCTGCTAATAAAGGTTGCTTAACCCTAACAGCTGTAGTCTGCTGTTTATTGTGTGATGGTATGGATAAAATGCTCTTCTCAGTCAAAGACTTGGTTTGTATGGAAATGTGTGGTTCAGGATCAATAGTTTTCTTCTGTCTCTCATATAATAATACTTTCGACATTGTCTGAGTTCTTGGAGGCTCTGTTTGGTTATCATTTTTACAATCCAGTGGGATATTTTCAATTTTGGACCCATTAGAAAACTTTTGATTACTTTTGCTGGGCAATGTAGACATCTGGCAACTCTTCCCTTTACATTCAGCATTTATGTCCATTTTGATGCATTCCAGTGGATGATCTGACATTACAGCTGTGTAGTTAGACTGGTTTAGATTACTTCCTGTAGGTCTTTTGTTACGTTCTCTGCAATTTTTTGCTGCTATAGAATTAATATTCATTACCTCACCTACCACTCGTTGAGCAGTTATGCTCGATCCTATGCTGTTGACAGCAGATAACGGGAAGAAATCATTGTGTTGAATAGTTTTATTGTTTTCTTCAGTGACAACTGCAGTTTCTGTTTCTTTCATAAGTTGTCCTTCTTTTGACTGTATCCCCACAATTTTATCCATATTTGTTACAAAACATTTGGATATTTCACTTAGATTTGCCTTGCGATCATGTAAATATCCCACTTTTTGAGTGTTTTCATTCAAATCTATTGTGGCTGATCTTGCTTTTATATCCTTGACCTGTTCAGTCTTTGATGGAACTTTTATTATTGAAGCGACTGAAAATGTAGCCGACTTCAAATTTTCTATTGACATCGTTTTGGCATTAATGTGGCCTTGACCTAGTTCACTGTCACACTCTGCAGAAATGACGGCGTGATTTTCTGAGTTCTTTTCAACCTGGCTAGTTTGACTCTGAAATATCATTGTCTCATCAAAATGTGATGAAGAATCTTCTGAGTATTTAAAATTTGCTGTTGCATTAATATCAATGTCATGGATGTTATCTGTGGCTTTAGTTTCCTCTGCAACTGGTACTGATAAACATTCAAAATGGCTCTCATCATGAAGTGCGGGTTGAATTCTTTGAGTTTTATTCAGGTTTTGTCCATCAATTAATGAAGATTCTAAACTGTCAATTACAATTGATTGGACATCTTCCACATGTTGCACTCTTCCAGAATCATCTTCCATATCAACCTCAGCTACACATTCCATTGAGTTCTGAACTGGTCTGGTTATTTCCTGAAGGCTGATAGATTGGTCTATTATAGTTGAACATGTTGTAAATGATTTTTGTTCTTTTGGGGCAGGATACTCAGAATACTCCATGATGTTCACTGCATTATTATCTTGAATGTTAATCATTCTTCGTTGATTCCTTCCTGGTAAAGGAGAAATATTTTGGTCTACTTTTGTCAACCATGACATGGATGATTGCAAGCTATCTGATTTAACAACTTCAGGTTCATCGTTGTACATAAGATGATCTTTCAAATCCAGTACAGTTTCAGAATTTGGAGTTTGGCCAATTCTTGACTGAAAGTTGAAATGTTGATTTTCAGTTGGTGGACAACTAACAGGAGACTTGACTATTTCTGTAGAATTATAGAATTGTTTGCATATTTGTTCATCGTGATTGTCACTGATAACATCTCCCCGGTGGTCATTATTTACACCATCTTCCGTTTTACATGGGGCTTCACTTTCAACATATGTAACATTGGAAATGACCTCATGATTGATGTTTTTAGTCTTGTTGCCTGTGCTATTCCAACAAAGACTTTCTAAGAGAAATGGCTCATCATTTTGCATTTTCTCATCATGTACAAGTGTGAATGTATTAGTCTCTTGATGAGTAACTACTAAAGGTTCAGTAACAGTACAGTCTGGTTTACATTCTATTTCTTTTGAAGGCCATTCTGAACCATGATCTTTACTATTGAAGGGTATCAGTTGATTTGACTGAATTTCTAAATTGCATTCAAACAATACAGGTTGCTCAATTGGCAGTTGTTCATCTAGTTGGCAAGCCACAGATCTACTAGTTTCTGGAAAGCCTGATATTTCTTTATTATTATGAGAATGTAAACAAGTTCTATGGGCTTCATTTTCTGCTATCTTGGTACACTGCATTGACTGATGTGTTGATCGATGTTCTTTGTGTACTTTATTTTCTGAAGCCTCTAAATGGTGCAGAATTTGGTTATGTTTTTCTGACCTGTTGAGAGAAAGGCTTTTGGCACCACTTTTTTGACTTGTTTCATTCTCCAATACAGATTCTTCAAATTCTGGTTCTTGGTACATGTTATAACTTTCAAGTATTGCTATTGGGCAAACAACCTCTATTGATCTAAATTCATGTCCACATGCATCCATTTGACTGGAGTCATTTCTATAACATTCACTGACTTGCAAAGTGCTTTCATCATGTGTGGATCCAGGATCATCATTAATATTAATATATAAAGAAGATTTTGATTCTTTATCTAAAAGTTTGCCACCAATCAGGAACGTATTGGAGCTAGTGTCTAATGATTCTGAACCATCTTGAATTTGGACAGGTATGGTTAAACATGGTTGAATATCCAGACATGGATCTATGCTTCCACGTGTGTCTTCTTTCTTGAATATGTCAGACTCAGAACCGTTACAAACAATTGAAGATGGATGCTCAATGTACTTATTGTGAATATACAATTCTGATGGTTGTTCCAAAGGTTCCAGCTCTTTATCGCAAATGGAAGAGTTCGCATAAAGATCTGAATTCTTACTTTGTATACAACAATCTCTTATTAAAGGCTCAGTAAGCTGTCTGGTGTGTCCAGTTTTTGCCTTGTAATCACTATTACTTTCTTGATATTCTTTGGATATGCAAATTAAATCATCATCTTTTGTAATAAAACTTGATTTTTTTTCACGCAATAGATCTTTATCCTGAACGTGATATTTATCCTTAAAGTCACTGCTTTGTGAAACTACACTCTCCACAATTAGAGCATTTCTTAGGATTTTACAGTCTGTGCTGAGCCTTCCACAACCAGCTTCATGGTCATGATTATCTTGCTGTGATGAAAGTGTCACGTATGTATCCAGAGGCAACAGATCTGACTTTTTATCATGACAAGTAATGTGATTGTCTTCACAGTTTGTTAAGCTCACAGTGTTTTTAATAAAACTCGTCTCCCCATCGTTTAAAAGTAATAGTTGTATTTCAGCCTGTCAAAAACAAATCTACATATTAAACATTAATTATTAACCAAGGAGGCCTCTAACAAAATATACAAGGAACAGAATATACAATAACAATGGTATGTTACTGGATTAATAATCCAGATTGTGGGTCTGGATTAATAATCTGGAGACGCGAGTTCAAATCCCATCATGGCAGCTGGGGAATTTAAATTCAGTTAATAAAATAAATCTGGAATAAAAAGAGCTATTATTAGCAGTGACCATCATGAAACTGCCAGATTGTTGTAAAAATTCATCTGGTTCACTTAGGGAAGGAAATCTGCCATTCTTACCGGGTCTGGCTTATATGTAGCTCCAGACCGACAATGCGATTGACTCTTAACTGCCCTCCGAAATGGCAGCTCACTGTCACCTTCTCAAGGGCAGTTAGGAATGGCAATAAATGCTAGCCTTGCCAGCGATGCCCACGTGCCATGAATGGAAAAAAAATAGAATGAGAAAGTCATGTTTTACAGTAAATGTTGGTGAACTTTCTACGCTAAGAATGATTTGGTAGAATGCTAAGAATTACGTAATATGTTGAGTAGAATACAACAGTATAATTCTATTCTCCCTATTCTGGATATATTTTCTGTCATTTTGTCCGACCTATCTTATTTTTCTATATTCCTTTAATCAATTTGATGTATTTATTTCTCCTTTGTGATCAATGCTTTCATTTTTTCATTCCTTTACTTTTGAAACATTTTTGCCTGTTTTAAGTTGTTGATTTCTGAAATAAACTACCATCTATTTGAAGCTCAGCTGAGTTGAAATGTTCAAAAGGGAATTGAATCTATTCTTAATTCAGTGATGATCTCGGAGATATGGATTTGGGTAGAAAGCAGATGAAAAAATGGATTCTGGAAATGGTTGCTGAATAATGGAAAAAGTTGGATTGGTTGAATGGCCTTTTCTTATTCCTAAGTGCTTAAATTCTTGTAATTTTATTTGCCACAATGTTTCTGTTCTTGTTTAATCTATCCTTGTTTTCCACTGTATAACTTTGCCTGTAATCTATTTTATCCAGACTTGATTTTATTGTTACAGATATAATAACTCTTATGCTCATCTATATTGGAAACTGGTATTTTCATTTGTTTTATCATTAACTCGGGATTTTTTGAGAAAAAAGCCTCAGACTTATTTAAGTAATTAATGTTGACACAACTGCAGTGTCATTATACAATATGCAGCATGTTACCATCCTCTGTGGATATTATAAGTCATCAGATTTATGCTGTTTCCTAATCCATTAAGGCAACACAAACTCAATTTATGTCTGGCCTTCACAGGCAAAAGAAACCAAGGCCTTTTAGTGTGGGCTGAAACCCATGTCCCAGAGTTGAAAAGACAGTGCGCTAACCAATTACACCACCACCCAGTCTGGGCCAATTATTCTTTTCAATAATTATATTGCAATTTCTATTTGTAGTGATGTAAAAAATATATATGACAAAACTATGCAGTTAACATATTTAAGGCATTAAAATAACTTGAAAAAAGGTAATGTTATAACATTTCATGATTATTTGACGTTTAATGCAGTGATTAAATTGCAAAATGGTATATTTAACTATTCCCAATTTACTGTCAAATCACCTTAACGGGTGCCGAAAGTCTACATGCTTATTTTGTTCTCATTTTTCTTTCTCTCTTTTCAGTTTTCTCTCCTACTCTCATCCTGTCTCAAATACCTCATGTAGAGTCTGGTTCCATGAGTGCCATTTACCCTCTGATACCTTGCTCAATGGCTATCCTTCATGCACAAAGCTAAGCAAGTTTGACCATAAGAGGCCGTGAGATGAATCACGACCATGCACAAGTGATTGTCAGGCAATAAACAGGAGAGGCGTGGAGTGTGGGGGGAATTTTTCAAATTCTTTCTTGTCTAATTGATAACATCAATTATAAACAATTCCCCTAAATATGTATTGTTCCCTTAAAAATACTATGTTCTCAGCTTCACCTCATTACCTACTCCTGTCCATTTTCTGTACTTTCCTTGATTGAGAAAAAGTACACGTGACTTGCTGTAGGCCTCTTATAATTCTGATCTGTAATCACTCAACGTAAATTGAATTAGAGAAGTTTGGGTGATATGGCTTCAACAGAGAGTAAAATTAGACGATGTGTAAAACTAGAGGATTGGGAAATTTTTTAAAGCCAGCAGAGAATGACTAAAAAAATGATTAAGAGAGTGAAAATAGATTATGAACGTAAACTAGCACAAAATATAAAAACAGATAGTAAAAGTTTCTACAGGTATATAAAAAGGAAAAGAGTGGCTAAAGTTAATGTTGGTCCTGTGGAAGATGAGACTGAGGAATGAATAATGAAGAACAGGGAAATGGCAGAGATGTTGAACAAATATTTTGTATCGGTCTTCATGGTAGAAGACACTAAAAACATCTCAATGGTGGACAATCAAGGGACTATGGGGAGGGAGGAACTTAATACAATCACTACCATTAATGAAGTAGTACTGGGAAAATAATGTGACTAAAGGTGGACAAGTCCCCTGGACTTGATGGCTTACATCCTAGGGTCTTAAGAGAAGTGGCTGCAGAGATAGTGGATGCATTGGTTGTAATCTTCTAAAATTCCCTGGATTCTGGGGCGGTCCCAGTGGATTGGAAAACCGCAAATGTAATGCCCCTATTTAAAAAAGGAGGCAGACAAAAAGCAGGAAACTATAGACTAGTTAACCTAACATCTGTCGTTGGGAAGATGCTGGAGTCCATTATTAAGGAAGCAGTAGCGAGACATTTGGAAAAGCATAATTCAATCAAGCAGAGTCAGCATGGTTTTATGAAAGAGAATTCATGTTTGACAAATTTGCTGGAGTTCTTTGAGGATGTAACGAGCAGGGTGTTTGAGGGGGAACTAGTGGATGTGGTGTATTTGGATTTCCAGAAGGCATTCGATAAGGTGTCACATAAAAGGCTACTGCACAAGATAAAAGATCACGGGGTTGGGGGTAATATATAGCATGGATAGAGGATTGAACAGAGAGTTGGGATAAATGGTTAATTTTCTGGTTGGCAACCAGTAACGAGTGGGGTGCCGCAGGGATCAGTGCTGGGACCCCAACTATTTACAATCTTTATTAATAACTTAGAAGAAGGGACTGAGTGTAATGTAGCCAAGTTTGCAGATGATACAAAGATGGGAGGAAAAGCAATGTGAGGAGGACACAAAAAATCTGCAAAAGGACATAGATAAATAAAACATTTTCTACTTACGACTGCAGCATCGGGAGCCCTCCAACAGCATGCTGGGATGCCCCCCCCCCCCCCAGTGTGTCTCTGTCAGTGTCTCTATCTCTCTGTCTGTCTGTGTGTGTCTCTCATTCTCTGTCTGTCAGTGTCTGTGTTTCTGACAGCGAGGGGAGGGGGAGGAGGGGGGTAGTGGGAGAGAGGGGGGGAGCAGAGGGAGGGATGGGGGAGAAGGGAAAGGGATGGGGGAGGGATGGGAGAGAAGGGGGGTAGAAGAAGGGGAGGAGAGGGGGAGAAGGGGATAAAGGGAAGAAAGGAGATGGGGGGGAAGGAGATTGGGGGGGGGAGGAGATTGGGGGGGGGAGGAGATTGGGGGGGGGGAAGGAGAAGGGGGCGGGAGGCTGAACGGGCCGGGCCCGAGACTTCGGGCAGGGCCCGTCCCCAGCACCAGATTTACAGGTAGGTGGCGTTGGGTCGGGTCGGGGGGAGCGCGGGTCGGGGGGGTGGTGGGAGGGAGGTCGGTTCGGTTCGGGTCGGGGGGAGGGAGCGAGAGGGAGGTCAGGTCGGGGGGAGGGAGGTCAGGTCGGATCCAGTCCGGGGGCAGGGGGGGGAGCGGTGTCGGGTCCGGTCCGGAGGCGGGGGTGGGGGGGGCGAAGCGGGAGACGTGTCGGTGTCGGGGGAGAAGCGGGAGTCAGGTCGGTGTCTGGTCCGGTCCGGGGCGGGGGGGGGAGCGGGAGTCGGGTCGGGTCCGGGAGCGGGGGGGAAGCGGGAGTCAAGTCTGTGTCGGGTCCGGTCCGGGGCGGGGGGGCGGGGGGGGGGGAAGCGGGAGTCAGGTCGGTGTCAGGTCCGGTCTGGGGCGGGGGCGGGAGCAGGAGTCGGATCGGGTCCGGGAGCGGGGGGGAAGTGGGAGTCAGGTCGGTGTCCGGTCGGGGGTGGGGCGGGGGAAGCGGGAGTCAGGTCGGTGTCGGGTCCGGTCCGGAGGCGGGAAGCGGGAGTCGAGTCGGGTCGGGAGGAAGCAAGAGCTGGCCATGGGAGGAGCCTTATTCACGCAGCCCTAGTGAGGCCATTCGGCCAGGGCTAGGGGCTGTGTGCTTCGGCCCCTCCCACACAGTTTTGGGCGCCTGGAGTTACTGCACTTGCGTGCCCACTGTAGCGCGCATGTGCAGAGGTCCCGGCACTGTTTTCAGCGCAGGGACCTGGCTCCGCCCCCTACTGCTGCGCTGCGCCAAGGGCCAGAGGACCTGCAGGGAGATGGAGAATCTGGAAGGTTTTTTTAGGTGCACTTTGTGGCGCGAAAAATGGGCGTCCAGGTCGGGACTGCGCCGTTCTCGACGCGGCTCGAAACTTGGACCCAATGTTTCAGTGAGATCACCTCTCATTCTTCCAAACTCCAGAGTGTATAGGCCCAATCTACTCAATGTCTCCTCATAGGACAACCCTCACATCCCAAGGATCAATTTAGTGAACTTTTGTTGCACCGTCTCTAAGGCAAATAGATCCTGCCTTAAATAAGGAAACTGAGGGGCTGAAATTCATTATCGCCCTGTTTGGAGCTGGTAACCAAGAAGAGGCAGGACTTCCTGCACTCGGTTGTGCACAGTACTCCAGGTATGGTCTCACCAGAGCCCTGTACAATTGCAGCAAGCCTTACTAACTCTTGATCTTTATTACTAGAGGGTTAGCGTACAACATATCATTTGCCTTCCTAATTACTTGTTGTACCTGCATGCTAACTCTCTTGGGAGGAATTTTGCGAGAGGTCAGCGGGCACGATCGGTGGTGGGTCGGGTGCGAAGATGTTTTTTTGAGTGTGGGTCGGGACCCATCTGTAAACCCGCCACCGCACACCATTCCCAAATGCCGGGTCTGTCAGCGCTGAGCGGACTTGACACACATCGGCAGGGGAAGCAATTCAGGTCATTATGACCTTGTTAACAAAGGATTAACAATTATTTTCAGCTAACCATCAGAGTTTACCAGGTCGCCCACAGGGTTCACGCTGCTCACGGATCACGTCAGGTAAGCAGGGCGGGAGTTAGAATCATAGAATTAGAGAAATTTACAGCATGGAAGGAGGCCATTTCGGCCCATCATGCCAGCCGACAAAGATCTAGCCCGCCTAATCCCACTTTCCAGCTCTTGTTCTCTAACCTTGTAGGTTACGGCACTTCAAGTGCACATCCAAGTACTTTTTAAATGTGTTAATGCTTTCTACTTCTATCACCATTTTGGGTTGTGAGTTCCAGACTCCCCCTCAAAAAATTCAATCAAGTTAGTCAGACACGACCTTCCCTTGATTAATCCATGTCTTTGTAAATGAAGATATATCCTGTCCCTCAGAATTATCTCCAATAACTTTTTCACCATTGAGTTTAGACTGACTGGCCTGTAATTAATCGGCCTATCCCTTTCTCCCTTTTTAAACCAAGGTACAACTTTAGCTGTTCTCCACTCCTCCGGCACCACACCTGTAGCCAATGAGGATTGGAAAATTATGGTCACAGCTTCTGCTCTTTTGCTTCTCTTAACAGCCTGAAATACATTTTATCCGGGCCTGGGGATTTATCCACTTTCAAAGCTGCTAAACCCCTTAATACTTCCTCTCTCACTACGGTTATTTCATCTAATATTTCACACACCTCCTCACTGATTGCAGTGTCTGCTTTGCCCCTCTCGTTTGTGGAATTGTCCCACAGGAGCAGCCCCGTTGCCATTCGGTGCCACTGACAGGTTTTGTTGTTGGTACACTCTCTGTGGCTTGGCAGCATGTTATTTGTGTTTATTGACCGACTGCTAGGTCAGGCCGACAATTATGGCCACGGGTTCAGCCGGGCCACCAACAGGCAGTCTGGCACACCTTTTTGGGTGCCAGGCTGCTGGCCCGGCCGAAACCCTTCCTAGTGGCCCAGTGTTTGCCACTAAAGTGGCTGCAGAGTTCGCAGCGGCCCTCTTCTTTAACTGTAGGGAGTGACATCATCAGCGCGGCACTGATGCCTTGCAGTGTCGGTCACTCTGCCCCACCCCCACTTCCGCCCAGCTAGTGACGGCCACTCCGCCCTGCCCCCACTACCGTCCTGCTAGTGACGGCCACTCCACCCCGCCTCCACTTCTGCCCCCATCATGAGGCCACTTTCGCCCCGCTCAAACCCCTCCCCCCCCCTCCTCGAATTGCTGAATTTCAACGGTTTGGCCGTCCCATGCATTGGGCCAGCCAGAACACATCGAAAACGGTAGATGCGCCTCATTTCTGGCGGTGGGCAATTTCGGCCCTTGTGGCGGGGTAGAGAAAGATGGTGATGAGGTAGAGCTGGGTGTCATCAGCATACATGTGGGAAGACTTTCACACAAGACTTTTATATTTGTAATACTGTGCTTTGATATAATAGGTATACTTTTATTTACATTGCGCTCGATTAACTTTTAATTCTAACATTAATTCGATTAATAGGAAAGATCTTGTGTGATTTCAATCCTCTATTGTCTGCTTCAGATATTGCACGATACAAACTAAATGCATCTCGCATAAAGGTAAGTCTGTCCAGAACAGTGCTTTCCTCTCAAGTGCAAAACATTCATTTATATTACGGGGCATAATTATTTGGGCAAGGTTAGAATTTTAATGTATAGTAATCCGTGAGCGCGGAGCTGTAGTAAAGGATTTGATTTGGGGTAAATTATCCTGTGCATTGTATATGCTTAAATTTCCTTCCTATTGGTTCATTTTTGTGAACTGATGTAGACCAAAGAGTTCAATGTGTGTGAACTTACCCTTTCTGATGAACCGTCATGTTTCTCCTCCGAACCCATTTCCACTTCTTCCTCTTGTCCACAAATAGCGACTCCATCCATCTGACGTGGAGTTGCGCCATTCCCCAAACTTGAGGTTTTGACAGGATGGCGGCTCTCGTGTTTAAGTCTGGTGTCAGTCACGATGTTGCTGCCTCTACCTGTACTGGTTGTGTCCCCCGGTGTTTCAACAGTGCTAGCCGCTGGCAGTGTGGTGTAGAAAGCCCCAATATCCCGCAGTGTTTCAGCGGTGTTAGCCGCCGGCAGTGTGGTGCAGAGAGCCCCAATATCCCCCGGAGTTTCAACGGTGCCAGCTGCCGGCAGTGTGGTGTAGAGAGCTCCAGTATCGAATAGTTCACCAGCTGCAAGAATCACTCCTCCAAATATATTGACAGCTGCCTGTCGGCTCTCCAACCGATTGCCCTTCTGCTTTTGAGACGGTTCTTGGGGACAATTTTTCTGTAAAACTTTCTCCCTTTCAACTTCGGTTACTTTGTCTGCCTCAAACATGTCCAGAGCGATTGCAGTGTCTGCTGCCGATTCCATTGTCGACGTGTCTTCCTTTTGGCAGATAACCGTCCCGTGGTTCTCTTGTGGACCATGTGAAGAGGTCAGTGTGGGCAACTCAGGGCGATCCTCGGCTGAGCTGGGGCAAATTCCACCTCCTCCCTCTCCAACAGCCCTGCTCATTTCTGAGGCCGAGGGGCGTCCTCCCCTGAGAGAGAAGCTGCCCGCGGAAGACATGCTCTGCCTGGGGTCCGTGTCCCTGGATGGAGAAACAGAAGCACCAGTGATGTCCATGGCCACAGCCCGGGCTGGCGGCTGCGGGTGGCCCAGGGGAGAGCAGGTAATTTTCAGGCCGTCAGTTTCGGGGCCCTTGCTTTGTGCCAGAGGCGAATGACAGGGGCAGTCCAGCCTGTGCTGCCACCGCGCGTTGTCCTGGTCACTCAGAAGATCAGAGCACACCAGGCAGTCCAAATAATACTCGTCCTCGGCACTCAAGTGGCCCGGGTCCGCAGCGCAGTGTGGGGGGCGGCCCGGCTTACATCGCCGGACACCGCTGGAGTCGCTGCCGGAGCTTTGGGAAAGTCTCATTCTTGAACTTTGTGGAGAGACGGCGTGGCCCGGCCGAGAGTTGCTGCTCTGTTCTCCCGCACCGCCAGCGGCACTGTCTTGGGGCTGGGTCAGCCGGTGCCTCTTGGCCGTATTTGGGAGGCGGGGAACAGCGGAGTTCGCCTCCGCCACCACTTTGTCCATCAGTTCCACAGAAGTAAAGCCCCGAGCTCCAGGCGGCTTTCCCCCTGGACTTGCAGCGTTGTGGCCGTCAGCTTCTTGCCCTCCGGCCGGTGACGGTACTCGGTTCTCGGTGGCGTTCACATGGATTTGGGCAGCGGTGTTTGAAATGTCATCCTTTGAGCTTTTGCTGTCACACCTCCAACCAACCGGACCATCCGATTCAGGAGTGCGCGGCTCCAGCGTCTTCTTGGCTTCGCTTCTATCTCTGAGCTTCTGCATCAGTTGTTGCCTTACCTGAGCTTCCGTGACAAAGCCAACTTGCAAGACGCAGGAGCAGGCGGCGATCCCCCTTGAGTTTCTGGCTGACACTTGGTAGATCGCGGCGTCGCCTTCTGTACATCTGAAACAGGCAATGAATCATCTAGTGAGAACTGTGACCGATGAGGGTGGACAGTTAACCGTGCCAAATTCACCGCAAGCCACCATCAGGTTTATTTTTGATATAGGAGAGGTAGGTTTCTAACCCCAAATAAACTATTAGAGTTCAATTTCCAATTATGATCTTTGTTTTGGTATCCTCTGATAATACAACACTCATTTTTTGCCAAATTAATCGACTGTGTACTCAGAAGCATTGTTTAAAATGTCTGTCAAAGTTAATGTGCAGGTCCAGAGGGACCTTACTGATTCTTGAGTCTAAGATTTTTTTGTATTCATTCATGGGATGTGGCGTGGCTGGCAAGACCAGCATTTATTGCCCATCCCTAATTGCCCTTGAGAAGGTGGTGGTGAGCTGTTACAGAGGGAGTTCCACGATTTTGTCCCAGCGACGATGAAGGAACGGCGATATATTTCCAAGTCACAATGGTGTGTGACTTGGAGGGGAACTTTGAGGTGATGGTGTTCCCATGCGCCTGCTGTCCTTGTCCTTCTAGGTGGTGGAGGTCGCGGGTTGGGGAGGTGCTGCCGAAGAAGCCTTGGCTTCTCTGCAATATATGGGTTCTACCTGGATTGGTTTGACCCCTGGAACAAACTGATGGACCACAATATTGGGAGATTCCAATCCCAGCACTAATGAAATGGTTAGCAAGTGACCCATATTCTACTAGTGAGGCTAACCAGATAACTCACCAGTGGCAAGATCACACATGAGTTGTGGTTACCTCACCATAGAGATGTGCAACATGTTAGATATATATATATATCTTTATAAAATATATATAAAATATATTCACAAAGAAACTGTTAGAAATGCACAGCAGTCCAATCAGCATGTAAGGGAAGGATAGGCTTTAGGTGGTTTAGAGAAAGTCACTTCCTTAGATAGGTATCTGTGCCATCTCTGGTGGAGAGTAAATGACAAATGGTTATCAATTTAAACTTATTACTAAGAGAATGATGAATTAGGTCAGTAGATTTTTTTTACACGGAGGATTGCTGGAGCATGGGATGTTTTGCCACAAGGAGAGGTTGAGGCAGACACCATTGTTCAAGAGAAAATTGGATAAATGTTTAAAGCCGCAGAAGACAGAAGGTTATAGCGAGAGAGCTGGACAGGAGGATTAATTTTGGATCGCTTAAGCAAAGAGCCAGCAGAGGAATGATGTGAGAATGGCCTCCTTCTGTGATGTAAAATTCCATGGTTCAATGGTTGAATAGCACTTTATGTTTAAATCACACACAAGAGGCGATAAATGATGTCACATATCAACATTTTAATCGTTACAAAATATTGTAAATCTTTGGGGAAAAAGATACTTGCTTAGAAATTCATTGACATCATGCCCATTTTTCAGGCGTAAAATGGATGCCCAAGCATCCAATATGATGGGCAGTGTGCGCATGCATATTGCAGGCTGGAAGTGTGCCAATAGCCATATTGGTAGAGGCTCCAGTATAGGTATCCAGACCCCATGCCTGAAATATGCGTGAAGCCCTTTGCATATGCAAAAAGGGGGCCTAACGCCTGTTTGAGGCCGCTGTCCTGAAAATGGGCCACTCTGAATGCAGCTGCTGTCGCCCTAATCAGCGGTTCTTAAAGGGATGATTAGAGACCGCCACTAAAAACAATAAAAATATATATTTTACCTGAATGTGGAGGCGGGAGGAGCAGCAGAGCAGTCCCGTTGACTTTTGCTGAACCCCGCTCAGTCCCCTCCTGATTGTCTCCTCCCCCTCCCAGGACGTACCTGAGGTTTGCTGCTGTGGAGTTGGCCGGCCCAACTTCCCCCTCATGAAACTGATAAGTTGCCTTTAGTCACCCGATCTGCATATGCAGCTCACCGGAATAGGCTGATGAGGCCCGAGGCACAATTTTGGGTGAGCCCTTAGGCTTCTGGCCTCTGTTGTGCGCTCCCAGATGGCTGCCTATTTCAGGCTTAAAAACGGGTCGAAACGAATTTTGACCCGATGCCAACTTCAAGTCAATACCTTACAAGCCAAAAGTTAACAGGTGGTTTATCCAACATATCTTGGGCATGAGCTCTATTTATAGCACATGGTGTGTGATTGGAATTGGATACCGTTACTGATAAATGTATTTTAAAAGGAAGTTGCGGCTGTCTTAAGAATTTTCCACATGCGAAGATGCATGAATAAATTCTGTGAGTAACATTTGATCAAAAATTTACAGGGAGTTCTTGAGTAATAGTTGAACTTTAATTTAGCATCTGACCTGTGCAGATTAAGTTAGAGTGTAAACAGAATGTGAGAGCATATATTTTATTATGAAAGGTGATGGGGTATTGAGACACAGGAAGAGGCGATTTATAAGTGAGTGAAGCCAAAATCTTAGCAAGATACAGCACAGAAGGAGGCCATTCGGGCATCGTGCCTGTGCTAGCTCTTTGGTAGAGCTATCCAATTAGTCCACCTGCTCTTTCCCCATAGCCTTGTTATTTTATTTCTCTTCAAGTATTTATCCAATTCACTTTTGAATGTTACTATTGAATCTGCTTCCATCATCCTTTCAGGCAGTCCATTCCAGATCACAACAATTCGCTGTGTATAACAATGTTTCCTCACGTCGCCTATAGTTCTTTTGCCCATCTGCCCTTCAATCTGTGTCCTCTGGTTACCGAACCTTTTGCCAATGGAAATAATTTCTCCTTAATTACTCTATCAAAACCGTTCATGATTTTGAACACTGCTATCAAATCTCCTCTTAACCTTCTCTGCTCTAAGGGGAAACACTCCCAGTTTCTCCAGTCTCTCCTCATATCTGAAGTCTCTCACCCTGGTACCATTCTAGTAAATCTCTTCTGCATCCTCTTTAATGTGAGACAAATTCTGAATTTGAGTTTGTAGAGAATTGGAAAATGCCAAAGTTCATATTGGAGGCTTGGATGAACCACAAGTTCCTTCAATTAAATACTGGGAAGACATCAACCGTTATCTTTGCCCATCACCACAAACTCCAGACCCTTGCCACTCTTTCCATTCCCCACCCTAACTATTGTTTGCAACCTCAGAGCCCCACCCAACTCCTTAATCCTCTCCATCGCAAAGACCACCTATTTCCACCTCTGTAATAATGCCCTCCTCCGCCTCTATCACAGCCCTTCTGCTGCTGAAACCTTCATTCATGCGTTTGTCACCTGCAAGCCTCACTATTCCAATGCTATCCTATCCTGCCTCCCATCATTTACACTTTAGTTCATCCAAAACGCTACTGCCTATATCCTTTCCCACATTAAGTCCTGCTCACCTATTACCCCTGTCCTTGCTGGTCGACATTGGCTCCTGGTTCCCGAAAGCCTCCAATTTAAAATTGTCATCCTTGTGTTGAAATCTCTTCATGGCCTTGCCTCTCCCTGTCACTAAATCCTCCTCCAACTGTTACTTCACCTCTGGCCTTCTGTGCATTCCCCCACCCCCCACTTTACCCATCATTAGTGACTGTGCCTTCAACCACCTAGGCTCGATGCTCTGGGAGTTTCTTGCCTAAGCCCCTCCATCTTCCTCTTTGCCTTCAAGACGCTCCTTAAAACCCAACTCCTTGACCAAGCTGTTGGCTATTCTTCCAAATATCCCCTTCTTTGGCTTCCCATCCATTTATTTCTGATTATATCTCTGTGAAACACCTTGGGATGTTTTCTATGTTAAAGGCAGGAAATGCAAGTTGTTATTGTATGATTATTATTTTGGTAAATCTAATGATAAGCTGAACAATTACAAATATTGTATTATGTCACAGTTTTCACTGGATGCTCAGTAAACTCCCACTTCAGAAATGTGAGTGCATAAATCTAGACTGACACTCCAGTACATTGCTGAGGGAGTGCTGCACTGTCAAAGGTGCCATCTTTCAAATGAGACGTTAAACCAAGGCCCTGTCTGCCCCCTCACGTAAAAGATCCCATGGCACTATTTCAAAGAAGAGCAGGGGAGTTATCCTTGGTGTCCTTTTAAATATTTTTCCCTCAATCAACATAACAAAACAGATTATCTGGTCATTATCACATTGCTGTTTGTGGGAGTTTGCTATGCGCAGGTTGACTGCTGCATTTCCCACAATACAACAGTGACTACACTCCAAAAGTACTTAATTGGCTGTCTACTTTTTCTTTTCTTATCAGTGGGAAACCTTTGGCATTGTTGTCAAATTAAGTTAATCTAAGGGTTAAGTCATGACAGGATAGCCCAGAGCCATGTCATGCTCCTCCTGTGCTACGTGGGAAGTCAGGGACACTTCCAGTGTCCCTGGCTACTATGTGTGCGGGAAGTGCGTCCAGCTGCAGCTCCTTTCAGACCACATTGCGGCACGGGAGCTGCGCATGGATTCACTCTGGAGCATCCGCGATGCTGAGGACATCGTGGGTAGCATGTTTAGTGAGTTGGTCACACCGCAGGTAAAGGTTACACAGGCAGATAGGGAATGGATGACCATTAGGAAGAGCAAGGTCACCTCGCTCCAAAACAGATGTACCGTTTTGGGTACTGTTGAGGGAGGCGGCTCATCAGGGGAAGGCAGCAGCAGCCAAGTTCATGGCACCAGGGGTGACTCTGCTGCACAGGAGGGCAGGAAAAAGAGTGGGAGAGCTATAGTGATAGGGGATTCTATTGTAAGAGGAATAGATATGCGTTTCTGCGGCCGCAATAGAGATTCCAGGATGGTATGTTGCCTCCCTGGTGCAAGGGTCAAGGATATTTCAGAGTGGCTGCAGGGCATTCTGGAGGGGGAGGGTGAACAGCCAGCTGTCATGGTGCATAAAGGTACCAATGATATCGGTAAAAAAACAGGATGAGATCCTACAAGCTGAATTTAGGGAGCTAGGAGTTAAATTAAAAAGTAGGACCTCAAAGGTAGTAATCTCAGGATAGTTCAGATGAATACGTGGCTTGAAGAATGGTGCAAGGGGGAGGGATTCAAATTCCTGGGACATTGGAACCAGTTCTGGGGGAGGTGGGACCAGTGCAAACCGGACGATTTGCACCTGGGCAGAACCGGAACCAATGTCCTCGGCGGAGTGTTTGCTAGTGCTGTTGGGGAGGGTTTAAACTAATATGGCAGGGGGATGGGAATCTATGCAGTCAGGCAGAGGGAAGTAAAAAGGGGGCAGAAGCAAAAGGTAGGAAGGAGAAAAGTAAGAGTGGAGGGCCGAGAAATCAAGGGCAAAATTCAAAAAGGGCCACATTACACCATAATTCTAAAAGGAAAAAGAGTGCTAAAAAAACAAGCCTGAAGGCTCTAAGTCTCAATGCGAGGAGCATTCGTAATAAGGTGGATTAATTAACTGTGCAGATAGCTGTTTACGGGTATGATATAATTGGGATTACGGAGCCATAGCTCCAGGGTGACCTAGGCTGGGAACACAACATCCAGGGGTATTCAATATTCAGGAATGATAGACAGAAAGTAAAAGGAGGTGGGTTAGCGTTACTGGTTAAAGAGGAGATTAATGCAATAGTAAGAAAGGACGTTAGCTTGGATGATGTGGAATCTGTATGGGTAGAGCTGTGGAATACCAAAGGGCAGAAAATGCTAGTGGGAGCTGTGTACAGACCACCAAACAGTAGTAGTGAGGTTGGGGATGGCATCAAACAGGAAATTAGGGATGCGTGCAATAAAGGTACAGCAGTTATCATGGAAGACTTTAATCTACATATAGATTAGGTTAATCAAACTGGTAGCAATACTGGGAGGAGGATTTCCTGGAATGTATAAGGGATGGTTTTTGAGACCAATATTTCGAGGAACCAACTAGAGAGCAGGCCATCCTAGACTGGGTCTTGTGTAATGAGAGAGGATTAATTAGCAATCTTGTTTTGCGAGGCCCCTTGGGGAAGAGTGACCATAATATGGTAGAATTCTTCATTAAGATGGAGAGTGACATAGTTAATTCAGAAACTCGGGTCATGAACTAAAAGAAAGGTAACTTCGATGGTATAAGACGTGAATTGGCTAGGATAGACTGGCGAATGATACTTAAAGCATTGACGGTAGATCGGCAATGGCAGACATTTAAAGATCACATGGATGAACTACAACAATTGTACATCCCTGCCTGGTGTAAAAATAAAACGGGGAAGGTGGCTGAACCGTGGCTAACAAGGAAAATTAAGGATAGTGTTAATTCCATAGAAGAGGCAAATAAATTGGTCAGAAAAAGCAGCAAACCTGAGGACTGGGAGAAATGTAGAATTCAGCAGAAGAGGACCAAGGGTTTAATTAGCAGGGGGAAAATAGAGTATGAGAGTAAGCTTGCAGGGAACATAAAAACTGACTGCAAAAGCTTCTATAGATATGTGAAGAGAAAAAGATTAGAGAAGACAGGAAATGGTGTTCGGGAAATTGATGGGATTGAAGACTGATAAATCCCCAGGGCCTGATAGTCTGCATCCCAGAGTACTTAAGGAAGTGGCCCTAGAAATAGCAGATGCATTGGTGGTCATTTTCCAACATTCCATGGACTCTGAATCAGTTCCTATGGATTGGAGGGTAGCTAATGTAACCCCACTTTTTAAAAGAGGGAGAGAGAAAACAGGGAATTGTAGACTGGTTAGCCTGACATCGGTAGTGGGAAAATGCTGGAATCAATTATTAAAGATGTAATAGCAGCGCATTTAGAAAGCAGTGACAGGATTGGTCCAAGTCAGCATGGCTTTATGAAAGGGAAATCATGCTTGACAAATCTTCTAGAATGTTTTGAGGATGTAACTAGTAGAGTGGATAAGGAAGAACCAGTGGATGTGGTGTATTTGGACTTTCAAAAGGCTTTTGACAAGGTCCCACACAAGAGATTAGTGTGCAAAATTAAGGCACATAGGATTGGGGGTAACGTATTGACGTGGATAGAGAACTGGTTGGCAGACAGGAAGCAAAGAGTGGGAATAAACGGGTCCTTTTCAGAATGGCAGGCAGTGACTAGTGGGGTACCGCAAGGTTCAGTGCTGGGACCCAGCTATTTACAATATATATTGATTTAGATGAAGTAATTGAATGTAATATCTCCAAGTTTGCAGATGACACTAAGCTGGGTGGCAGTGTGAGCTGCGAGGAGGATGCTAAGAGGCTGCAGGGTGACTTGGACAGGTTAGGTGAGTGGGCAAATGCTTGGCAGATGCAGTATAATGGGGGTAAATGTGAGGTTATCCACTTTGATGGCAAAAACAGGAAGGCAGAATATTATCTGAATGGTGACAGATTAGGAAAAGGGGAGCTGCAACGAGATCTGGGTGTCATGGTACATCAGTCATTGAAAGTTGGCATGCAGGTACAGCAGGTGGTGAAGAAGGCAAATGGCATGTTGGCCTTCATAGCGAGAGGATTTGAGTAAAGGAGCAGCGAGGTCTTGCTACAGTTGTACAGGGCCTTGGTGAGACCACACCTTGAGTATTGTGTGCAGTTTAGGTCTCCTAATCTGAGGAAGGACATTCTTGCTATTGAGGAAGTGCAGTGAAAGACTGGATCGACTAGGCTTATATTCACTGGAATTTAGAAGAATGAGAGAGGATCTCATAGAAGCATATAAAATTCTGACGGGATTGGACAGGTTAGATGTAGAAAGAATGTTCCCGATGTTAGGGAAGTCCAGAACCAGGGGTCACAGTCTAAGGATAAGGAGTAAGCCATATAGGACCGAGATGAGGAGAAACTTTTTCACCCAGAGAATTGTGAAGCTATGGAATTCTCTACCACAGAAAGTTGTTGAGTCTAGTTCGTTGGACATATTCAAAAGGGAGTTAGATGTGGCCCTTATGGCTGAAGGGATCAGTGGGTATGGAGAGAAGGCAGGAGTGGGGTACTGAAGTTGCATCATCAGCCGTGATCATATTGAATGGTGGTCCAGACTCAAAGGGCCGAGTGGCCTGCTCCTGCAACTATTTTCTATGTTTCTATGTTTCTAAGTGCTTTGAGATGACCGCTGGTCATGAAAGGTGCTATATCAATGCAAGTCTTTTTTTCTTTCTTTCTAAACTCACTGTGGATACATTGATAAAGTGGAGTGTAAATTAAATGGCTTTGAGATGTCCTGTGCACACTGAATACTGAGTGCAAAGACTCAATTGTATCTGTAATGAGAAGAGCGTGTATTATATTAAGTGGATGTTCAATCACTGGCCAATAAAGATGACTATGATTGGTTCTATTTGCAGGATGCCACATGGAAGGTTACCAGTAGTTGCTGTGTAAAAGATGATCAGGAATAGGCAGAGACCAAGAGAGTGTTCTTTAGATGAGAGAAATAAATGGGTAGAGGCCTCCCAATATGCATCATCCTCTGATACAAATAATGGACCATGTGATCTGCGATGGTATTACCTCTGCTTTGAGACAGGCTTTAAACTAATTTGGCAGGGGGAGGGTAACCAGGATGAAGCATCAGAGAGAAGAAACAATGTGCATAGAGGACTGGGAGCGACAAACAGCATTAGAATAAGCAGTAGTCCAGAAATAGGAGGGATCAAACAGGGGAGCAATGCAAGGCAGACTAAAGCAGGCTTGGAGTGCATGTGCGTAAATACATGGAGTGTGACAAATAAGGTTGGTGAGCTGCAGGTACAAGTTGCCTTTGAGGTTATGCTATAGTGGCAATAACAAAAATCTGTCTAAAAAAAGGGTAGGAATGGGAACTTAACATTCCTGGCTACAATGTATTCAGGAGAAATAGGGATGGAAAGAAAGTAGGGGACCGGCAGCAATGTTCCCCCTAATGTATGCAGGAGCACGACCACGCAACAATCGGGAGGTCCCGCACAGGACGCTCATAAGCCGTTGCCGCTAGAAGAGATACCATGAGTGGCTGCGCAGCAAGTTTAAAGGGACCACACACTCTCAAAAAAATTAGAGGGAATATTGGTTGGCAGTATTGATCAAAGATATTGTTACAGCACTGGAAAGGAATGATGTGCTTGAATGTTCAAAGACAGAGGGGCCAAAATTGGCTTCCACCCCATTTGGGTCGGATAATTAAATTTTTTTGCTGAATTACTGCCCCAATCGATGGGGTAGGGAATAGAGGGAAATTGCCCCCTTTTCTTGTCAAAAATCCATAAGGCGGTGTTTGGGGCGGCAGAGCTTAACTTAACTTAAAGCAGAACTTAAAGGGGAGGGACGCTGCGAGGACTATTTGGTGCCCACTGGGTCACCAGGGAGGGCTTCGGCCATGCCAGTGTGCCGGCACCCAACAGGCCAAATCTGTGGCCGCCATTGTCGGGCCAATCGCAGAGTCAGCTGACAATTAAAATAAAATGGCGGCCGCAGCAGTGCGCCCTCCCCTTTAAGGGCGGACATGCTGCCCAGCCACTGGCAGCTTCCAGCTGCGTGAAGCTGTCGGGGGCACCGACAAGCGGTGGAACGTTTAATTGAGGGCAATATCTCACCAAATAGTGAGAAGGAGCTAGAAGAGCAAACTTTCAGGCAAATTTCAGAAAGATGTAAAAACAACATAGTGATAATCAGGACTTCAATGATCCCAATAGAGACTGGGGGGAAACAGTGTAAAGGGCAAGGATGGGAAGGAATTCCTGAACTGCGTACAGGATGTTGGGATAGAAAGCCACATATCCAAGTTTGCTGATGACACAAAGATAGGCAACATTGTAACCAGTGTAGATGGAAGCATAAAATTACAAAGAGATATTAATAGATTAAACGAATGGGCAAAACTGTAGTAAATGGAATTCAATCAAGGCAAATATGAGGTCATCTATTTTGGACCGAAAAAGGACAGAACAGAATATTTTCTAAATGGTGAAAAACTAGAAACAGTGGAGGTCCAAAGAGACTTGGGAGTCCAGGTACATAGATCATTAGGATGAGTGGGCAAATGCATGGCAGATGAAGTATAATGTGGATAAATGTGAGGTTATCCACTTTGGTGGTAAAAACAGAGAGACAGACTATTATCTGAATGGTGACAGATTAGGAAAAGGGGAGGTGCAAAGAGACCTGGGTGTCATGGTACATCAGTCATTGAAGGTTGGCATGCAGGTGCAGCAGGCGGTTAAGAAAGCAAATGGCATGTTGGCCTTCATAGCAAGGGGATTTGAGTACAGGGGCAGGGAGGTGTTGCTACAGTTGTACAGGGCATTGGTGAGGCCACACCTGGAGTATTGTGTACAGTTTTGGTCTCCTAACCTGAGGAAGGACATTCTTGCTATTGAGGGAGTGCAGCGAAGGTTCACCAGACTGATTCCCGGGATGGCGGGACTGACCTATCAAGAAAGACTGGATCAACTGGGCTTGTATTCACTGGAGTTCAGAAGAATGAGAGGGGACCTCATAGAAACATTTAAAATTCTGACGGGTTTAGACAGGTTAGATGCAGGAAGAATGTTCCCAATGTTGGGGAAGTCCAGAACCAGAGGTCACAGTCTAAGGATAAGGGGTAAGCCATTTAGGACCGAGATGCGGAGGAACTTCTTCACCCAGAGACTGGTGAACCTGTGGAATTCTCTACCACAGAAAGTTGTTGAGGCCAATTCACTAAATATATTCAAAAAGGAGTTAGATGAGGTCCTTACTACTAAGGGGATCAAGGGGTATGGCGAGAAAGCAGGAATGGGGTACTGAAGTTGAATGTTCAGCCATGAACTCATTGAATGGCGGTGCAGGCTAGAAGGGCCGAATGGCCTACTCCTGCACCTATTTTCTATGTTTTCTATGTTTCTATGGATAGATACAGAAAATAATTAAAAAGACTAACAGAATGCTGGCCTTTATATTTAGAGGACTAGAATACAAGGGGGTAGAAGTTATGGTGTAGCTATACAAAGCCCTGGTTAGACCACACCTGGAATGCTGTGAGCAATTCTGGGCACCACACCTCAGGAAGGATATACTGGCCTAAGAGGGATTGCAGCTTAGCTTTACCAAAATGATACTTGGACTCCAAGGATTAAATTATGAGTAGAGATGACATAAACTAGGGTATATTGCCTGGAATTTGGAAGGTTAACGTGTGATTTGATCAAAGTTTTCAAAATATTAAGGAGAACTGATAGGGTAGATGGAGAGAAACTATTTCCATTGGTTGGGGAGTCTGGGACGAGAGGGCATAAGCCAGACCTTTCAGGAGTGAAGTTAGGAAACACTTTTACACGCAATGGGTAGCAGAAGTTTGGAACTCATTTCTGCAAATGGAACTTGATGCTAGGTCAATTGATAATTTTAAATCTGAGATTGATAGATTTTTGTTAACCAAAGGTATTAAGGGTTATGGGGCAAAGGTGGGTATATGGAGTTAGGTCACAGATCAGCCATGATATCATTGAATGGTGGAACCGGCTCGGGATACTAAATGGCCTAATCCTATTCCTATGTACTCAACTGGAGGAAGGCTAATTTCAGTGAGTTAATAAGGGGTTTGACCCAGGTGGATTGGAAACAAAGATTGGAAGATAAAACAGTAAATGAGCAACGGGAGGCCTTCATGGAGGAGATCGTTCGGGTACAGACTGGACACACTGCTATGAAAGGGCAAAGAAGGGCATCCGAAACTAGAGTTAGAAACATAGAAACGTAGAAACATAGAAACATAGAAAATCGGTGGAGGAGTAGGTCATTCGGCCCTTCGAGCCTGCACCGCCATTCAATGAGTTCATGGCTGAACATGCAACTTCAGTACCCCATTCCTGCTTTCTCGCCATACCCCTTGATCCCCCTAGTGGGACTACATCTAACTCCTTTTTGAATATATTTAGTGAATTGGCCTCAACAATTTTCTGTGGTAGAGAATTCCACAGGTTCACCACTCTCTGGGTGAAAAGGTTTCTCCTCATCTCGGTTCTAAATGGCTTACTCCTTATCCTTAGACTGTGACCCCTGGTTCTGGACTTTCCCAACATTGGGAACATACTTCCTGCATCTAACCTGTCTAAACCCGTCAGAATTTTAAAAGTTTTTATGAGATCCCCTCTCATTCTTCTAAACTCCAGTGAATACAAGCCCAGTTGATCCAGTCTTTCTTGATATGTCAGTCCCGCCATCCCGGGAATCAGTCTGGTGAACCTTCACTGCACTCCCTCAATAGCAAGAATGTCCTTCCTCAAGTTAAGAGACCAAAACTGTACACAATACTCCAGGTGTGGCCTCACCAAGGCCCTGTACAGCTGTAGTAACACCTCCCTGCCCCTGTACTCAAATCCCCTCGCTATGAAGGCCAGTTCCCTGGATGACTAAAGAAATTGAGATTAAAATGAAACAGAAAATGGAGGCTTATAATAAATGTCAGGTTAATAATGAAGTAGAAAATCAGGCTGAATGCAGAGAACATAAGAACATAAGAATTAGGAACAGGAGTAGGCCATCTAGCCCCATGAGTCTGCTCCGCCACTCAACAAGATCAGAGAGTACAGAGGAAAAAGTAAATAAGAATGGGAAAGGGAATGTATGAGAAAAGATTACCGGATAGTATAAATGGGAACACTAAAGTCTTTTATAAACATGTAAATAGCAAAATGATAGTCAAAGGAAACTTGGGGCCAGTTCTTTGAGGATGTAATAAGTAGGGGGGATAAGGGGGAACCAGTGGATGTGGTGTATTTGGATTTCCAGAAGGCATTCGATAAGGTGCCACATAAAAGGTTACTGCACAAGATAAAAGTGCACGGGGTTGGGGGTAATATATCAGCATGGATAGAGGATTGGCTAACTAACAGAAAACAGAGAGTCGGGATAAATGGGTCATTTTTCGGTTGGCAAATAGTAACTAGTGGGGTGCCGCAGGGATCAATGCTGGGGCATCAACTATTTGCAGTCTATATTAATGACTTGGATGAAGGGACCGAGTGTAATGTAGCCAAGTTTGCTGATGATACAAAGATGGGTGGGAAAGCAAATTGTGAGGAGGACACAAAAAATCTACAAAGAGATATAGACAGACTAAGTGAGCGGGCAAAAATTTGGCAGATGGAATATAATGTGGGAAAATGTGAGGGCGTCCACTTTGGCAGAAAAAATAGAAAAGCAAATTATAATAAAATTGCAAAGTGCTGCAGTACAAAGGGACCAGGGAGTCATTGTGCATGAAACACAAAACATTAGTACAAGTACAGCAAGTAATCAGGAAGGCAAATGGAATACTGGCCTTTATTGCAAGGGGCAGAGAGTATAAAAGCAGAGAAGTCCTGCTACAACTGTACAGGATATTGGTGAGGCTACACCTTGAGTACTGCATACAGTTTTGGTCTCCGTATTTAAGGAAGGATATACTTACATTGGAGGCTGTTCAGAGAAAGTTCACTAAGTTGAATCCGGAGATGAGGGTATTGACTTATGAAGATAGGTTGAGTAGGTTGGCCCTATACTCATTGGAGTTCAGAAGAATAAGAGGTGATCTTATCAAAATATATAAGATAATGAGAGGGCTCGACAAGGTGAATGTAGAGAGGATATTTCCATTTACAAGGGAACAAAAACTAGGGGACCATGGGGCCGAACTTGGTGGACTCACTGCCCGCTGCCGCCGTTTTCTGGGCGGTTTCCCCTCCGAGCGAGTTTGGTGGAGGCCTCCCACTAGTAGAGAGGGAAGACCGCTGGGTACCGTCCGCTGACGTCCGCTGACATGCAACGTGCGTAAGTGAACTCCCGCCCGCCGAGCTGCCAGTTTGGTCCAGGCAGGAGTCCGCTGCAGCAGGGGAAAAGAACGCCGCATGGACGGCAGACCTGCAAAAAAAGTCAGTAAACTTCTTGTCTTTATTTTTTTTCCAGCGATTCAGGTGAATGGGAGGTGAATGAAGGTTTCCAGTGTTTATTTTTGTTGTAACTTTTTATTTTTATCCCTCCCCCCACCAGGCCAGAATCAATCCTCGGTGGCACTTTGCCGAGGAATGCATTTGCCACCGAGATTGGGATCTCCCACCCGCTGCCACCCAGATTCATGGCGTAAGTCCTTCTTTTGCCGCCAGGCGGTCTTTCCAGAATTTTTTCATGAAAGTTCCACCCAAAGTACCATCAGGATCTCATTGGTCCTTTGGGTGGCACTTGGGCAGAACTTAGCTTCCACCAAGTTTGGGGCCATGGTCTCAGAATAAGGGGCCGCCCATTTAAAACTGAGATGAGGAGGAATTTCTTCTCTCAGAGGGTTGTAAATATATGGAATTGTCTGCCCCAGAGAGCTGTGGAGGCTGGGTCGTTGAATATATTTAAGGCAGAGATAGACAGATTTTTGAGTGATAAGGGAATAAAGGGTTATGGGGAGCGGGCAGGGAAGTGGAGCTGAGTCCATGATCAGATCAGCCATGATCTTATTAAATGGCGGAGCAGACTCAAGGGGCCAAATGGCCTACTCCTGCTCCTATTTCTTATGTTCTTAAGTTCTTATGTAAGGACATAAAAGGAAACCTCCTTATGGTGGCAGAGGGCATGGCTGAGTCATTTAATGAGTATTTTGCATTTGTCTTCACTAAAGAAGAGGATGCTGCCAATGTTACAGTGAAGGAAGAGGGGTAGAGAAATTGGATAGGATACAAATAGATGAAGAGGTGTGCTCAAAATAGGAAAGTCCAGATGGGATGCTGTCCCAGGTTGTTGTTGGAAGTAAGAGTGGAAATAGCAGAGGCTTTGGCCACACTCTTTCAGTCCTCCTTGAGTATGGGTGTGGTGCCAGAGAACTGGAGGGTTGCAAATGCTACAGCCCTGTTCAAAAAAGAGAGAGATCAATCTGGCAGTCACCCAACGTGCTGGGTAAACTTCTAGAGACCATAATCTGGGATAAAATTGATTGTCATTTGAAAGAACATGGTTTAATAAATGACAGCCAACATGGATTTGTTAAAGGCAAATTATATCTGCCTAAATAATGTAGAGGGTTGATGTTGTGTATATGGACTTTCAAAAGGCGTTTGATAAAGTATCACATAATAGACATGTAAGTAAAATTGAAACCCATGAGATTAAAGCGGCAGTGCAGCATGGATACAAAATTTGCTGAGGGACAGAAAGCAGAGAGTAGTAATGAACAGTTGTTGTTTAGACTGGAGGGAAGTCATGTACCCCAGGTGTTGGTATTGGAACCACTGCTCTTTTTGATATCTGTATCAATGACCTGGACTTGGGTATAGGGGCACAATTTCAAAGTTTTCAGATGACACAAAACTTCGAAATGTAATGAACAGTAAGGAGGAGAGGAGCAAACTTCAGGAGGACATAAAAAGACTGGCAGATATAGGGCAGATAAAATTTAGAGTTTATTAAAATTAAAAATAATGACATCGGGCCATAAGAAAAATCAAGCACTGGGGTTCATTTCGAGAGCACAATTCTGGTCTCATATTATAAAAAGGATATAGGAGCACCAGATAAGGTGCAAAAAGGATTTACACAGATGATACCAGAATTGAGAAGTTATACCTATCTTTTTGCCCGCCATAATGGAGGCTTAGCTGCCTGTTTAGTGCCTGAATATCGGGCGCGACGCCATTGAATTTCTAGGCCAACGTGTCTATCAAAATCTGTGATAAACTTCAATTCTATCAAGCTCTTTATATAACCACCATGCAGGACAGTCAATCACCTGTATAGCCTGAGTGTGTGAACCTTGTCATCCTTTAACGTCTCATATTTTGGAAGTCCAAGAACCTTAGTAAGCTGCTTGTCTCCTTTGTACCAGGTTACTTCTGGTTCTGGATTACCTGCCAGCAAATAAATAATTACACTATAACACTAAAAATACTTACATACATGGTAATCTAGAAAACACTTAAAAAACACAGCCCCTAAAAAACTGACAACTCAAAAAGCAACCAACACCTCAGATAATAAGCCTATAACCACGGCCACTGCTGTGTGATGACTTAAGTTGTTAAATTCTGGTTTTATTACATGGGATTCCAATATTTCTATGTGTTTTGGGAGAACATTTATCAATTTGCTCTTTTTTGTCTGCTGAAAACCAAAGCCAAAAGACATTTCTTACAGCATGTGGAAACAAATAGTTAAATCAAGAATGCAGTGGGACACAGCCTTATCGTAACTTAAGCTACAGGTATACCAAATATGTCGATCAATTGCAATGCAGAAAAAACTAAAGTATGTAAAAGTATTTTTTTTTGCAGTAGCAGATTTAGAAATATTTGAAAGCAGACCGAAGTACTAAAGATACAAAATATATATCCTATGGGGTGTGAAGCATGCTGCTTCAGCAAATCTTGATATAATTTTCGCACTCTTTTTGAGAATTTACCAGAATTCTGCTTTTGAAGCCAACAATATTTTTTTCTGTAAAAGTTATAGATATTTTACTAACTAAAGTGCTAGTTACAACCTACAACTGACTCTTGATTTTTTTTGTACTATTAGAAGGTAATAAACAGCGAGTTTAATAACTGATCAATTTAATAATGTAAATAATATGTTGGATCCCGCATATGGGATGGAGGAAGTTCTTTTGTTGCATGCCTTAGAGTCCTGAATGGTCTGCTTCCCTGTTGTGGGAGAAAAGGAGGAGGATTCGCAAAAGTATGGGGTATTCATGGTAGAGGCATAAGACTTGGAAGAGATTGCAGAGATAGGGTAAGATCCATGATACAGCCACATAATCCCATAGTTTATGGCTTCTCCACGTGGTTCATGAAACAGGAGATTGAAAGTCTTATTAAATGAAAGCAATTTAAGTGGGTTCCCCTGAGCTTCAACGATGCTCTATGACCTCTTATAAAGCCAGAACCACCTCCTAAAATGTGGTTTGTTCCTATCTGGCTACTTCAAAGCATCCAATATGTGTGTCATAACAATCCAAGAAACCACTGATGTCAATCAAATTGATGAGTAGTTTTCAGGTTCGTAGGATTCTCTTTCTTGTCGATGGAAACCACTAGTGCTCTGGACATTGAGGGTATTCATGTTTCAAACAGAATTATATTCGCCAGACTTAGAAGATGTTACTCTGAAGAAAGTCGGTGGTTCTGAAACTTTGTTCAAGACCATTGTTATTCTCCATCTTTTGCAATCAAAGACTGACTATTAGTTGCATGTATCACTTCCCTGACTATATTTTAAATCCCTCTCTCTTGTGCATTTTACATCCGTCTCTACTACATATCATCTATTGGTACATTTTACATCACTCAGTCTCTCCAGTTCAATTTCCACAAGCAATCTCTATTTCTCTATTATAGGATGGGTGACAGCCATGGGCAATATTTCCTCTTTCAAGAGATATAGGTTCAGTAAGGAGACTGTCTCCTCGCTTGTGAGCATAATGTGCTACTTCATGTATGTAAGATGTACTTCTGGGATATTGGGCAGTAAAGGGTGCACTCCGGGATCATGAATTCCGCTTATGGGAGTGACCGATGACACGGAACCTGAGAGAATATTTAGTGAAATGACTGAAAATTGTGTAATTGGTGGAAATTTTGGTTGGATCTCTGAATGGCACATGTAGACCAAAGGCGATTTAAAACATTTAAAATGTAAAGTTACAGTAACACAAAATGAATGTTGACAATTGTGAAAGATTTAGACAGAGACTGAGGCACATTCTTTAACTGTAGAAGAAAATGATAGGGAGTGGACGTTCTGATTAGAAATGTTGAAACAGGAGGCTGAGAAAAAAAAGTAATGTAGAGGAAGAATAATGATATAAGCAGAAAAATAAAGAAAATCACACAGTTAACACCTTCAGCAGAAGGCAAGAGAAACTGCAGCAGAATGAAACTAGTGAGATGGAGAGAGGGTATTTGCATTACTTTGAACTGGCAGAGAAAGGCATATTGACAGTTGATCTGGGGGAAATTATTTCCTCATAGTGGAGGGGGTAAACAGCAGTGAACACAATTTAAATATTAGGTAGTTAGAAGGAGAAAGGAATCAGGCAGAGCCTTTTCACCCAAATGATGGCGGAGCCCAGGACGTGAGTGCAAAATACAAAGCTGAAGCGTTTGCAACCATCGTCAGCCAGACGTGCTGAGTGGATGATCCATATCAGCCTTGTCGTGAGGTCCTCACCATCACAGAAGCCCGTCTTCAGCCAATTTGATTCACTCCACATGATATCAAGAAATGGCTGAGCGCACTGGATACCGCAAAGGCTATGGGCCCTGACAACATCTCAGCTGATGTTGAAGACGTGCTCCATAACTAGCCGTGCCTTTAGCCAAGCTATTCCAGTACAGCTACAACACTGGCATCTATCCGACAATGTGGAAAGCTGCCCAGGTATGTCCTGTCCACAAAAAGCAGGACAAATCATCAGCAAAGTGTTGGAAGGGGTCGACGACAGTGCTATCAAGCAGCACTTGCTCACCAATAACCTGCTCAACGATACCAAGTTTGGGTTCCGCCAGGACCACGTGGCTCAAGACCTCATTACAGCCTTGGCCCAAACATAGACAAAAGAGCTGAATTCTAGAGGGAGTTGAGTGACTGCCCTTGACATCAAGGCAGGATTTGACCGAGTGTGGCATTGAGGAGCCCTAGTAAAATTGAAGTCAATGGGAATCAGGGGGGAAAACCCTCCACTGGCTGGAGTCATACCTAGCACAAAGAAAGATGGTTGTGGTGGTTGGAGATCAATCATCACAGCCCCAGGACATCACTGCAGGAGTTCCTCAGGGCAGTGTCCCAACCATCTTCGGCTGCTTTATCAATGACCTTCTCTCCATCATAGTGGGGCTGTTCGCTGATGACTGCACAGTGTTCAGTGCCATTCGCAACTCCTCAGATAATGATGCTGTCCATGCGCACATGCAGCAAGACCTGGACAACATTCAGGCTTGGGCTGATAAGTGGCAAGTAACATTTGCCCCATACAAGTGCCAGGCAATGACCATCTCCAACAAGCAAGAGTCTAACCACCACCCCTTGACATTCTGCAGCATTACCATCGCCGAATCCCCCACCATCAATATTCTGGGAGTCACCATTGACCATAAACTTCACTGGACAAGCCACATAAATACAACAAGAGCAGGTCAGAGGCTGGGTATTCTGTGGCAATTATCTCACCTCCTGACTCCCCAAAGCCTTTCCACCATCTACAAAGCACAAGTCAGGAGTGTGATGGAACACTCTCCACTGGATGAGTTCAGCTCGAAGAACACTCAGGAAGCTTGACACCATCCAGGACAAAGCAGCCCACTTGATTGGCACTCCATCCACCACCTTAAACGTTCACTCCCTCTATCACCAGTGCACCATGGCTGCAGTGTGTACCATCTACAAGATGCACTACAACAACTTGCCAAGGCTTCTTCAGCAGCATCTCCCAAACCCACGACCTCTACCACCTAAAAGGACAAGGGTAGCAGGTGCATGGGAACACCAGCACATCCAAGTTCCCTCCAAGTCATACACCATCCTGACTTAGAAGTATATTGGTGTTCCTTCATTGTCGCTGGTCAAAATCCTGGAACTCCCTCCCTAACAGCACTGTGGAAGTACCTTCACCACATGGACTGCAGCGGTTCAAGAAACATAGAAACATAGAAACTAGGTGCAGGAGTAGGCCATTCGGCTCTTCGAGCCTGCACCGCCATTCAACAAGATCATGGCTGATCATTCCTTCAGTACCCCTTTCCTGCTTTCTCTCCATACCCCTTGATCCCTTTAGTCGTAAGGGTCATATCTAACTCCCTCTTGAATATATCCAATGAACTGGCCTCAACAACTCTCTGCGGTAGGGAATTCCACAGGTTAACAACTCTCTGAGTGAATGGTTCACTACCACCTTCTTGAGGGCAATTAGGGATGGGCAATAAAAGCTGGCCTTCAAGTGATGGCCATATCCCATGAACGAATAAAAAAAAACGCAAAAGGCTATGGACATATAGAATAGGTTACAGGGAATACCATTGAAAGAATGTTATGAATGGGTTCAAGGAGCAACGAGATATGTTTCTGGAGAGAGTATTTTCATGGAAAGAGTGAAACGTGGTTTGGTTGAGTTGAGATTGGTTTCTTGGGCCTAATGTCCTTTTCTTGTTTATGTAATCTTAAAATATTTTAGTATTTTGTTTAGCAATATATTTTACATTTTCTAAACAAGATGCTGATTTCAAGATGGTGTGTAAGATATGAACATCCATGAACTAAGATAGTTAGAATTGGCTATTTTTAATAACCAAATTATTGTACCAGCTTAGTTTACACATGAAGAATGGTCACTTCATTAAGGTATCCTACCCAGAAAAAGTCAGTGTATTTCAGGAGAGGAGAATATTCAGAAAAAAATCTGCAATATAAAGTGTTTCTAAATGACCTTTGTGTCTGACTGTCAAGTGTGCTGAATTTGCAGTTTGTTTATTTTGCAATTATTTAATTCATTGTGCACCACTGTAATAACATAGGTTCATTTCCCTCAGGCTCGAATAAGTTGCAAAAATGAGAATGGCTTTATCTTAGCCGGCTGGATTTAATTTGAATCTTATCAGTAGAGTTAAAAAGATTATATTCTTGGCCATTGCAATACCCAGTTCTCCAAGTGAGGTCCTTTCTAATAATTTTGCAATTATTTTGATATCGCAGTAGGTCGTTGTGGATCCTGCTCGTTCATCCATGTTTTGTGCAAAGCCCCCTGTTAAGACTCCAAATTATAGGAAGCATTCTCTATAAGGATTATGGAAATTTATAACGTACAATGGAAAACATAGAAACATAGAAAATAGATGCAGGAGTAGGCCATTCGGCCCTAAGAGCCTGCACCGCCATTCAATAAGATCATGGCTGATCATTCACCTCAGTACCCCTTTCCTGTTTTCTCTCCACACCCTTTGATCCCTTTAGCCATAAGGGCCATATGCAACTCCCTCTTGAATATATGTAACAAACTGGCATCAACAACCCTCTGTGGTAGAGAATTCCACAGGTTAATAACTCTCTGAGTGAAGAAGTTTCTCCTCATCTCAGTCCTAAATGGCTTACCCCTTATCCTTAGACTGTGTCCCTGATTCTGGACTTCCCCCAACATCGGGAACATTCTTCCTGCATCTAACCTATCCAGTCCCGTCAGAATTTTATATGTTTCTATGAGATCCCCTCTCATTCTTCTAATAACGACCCAGTCGATCCAGTCTCTCCTCATATGTCAGTCTTGCCATCCCGGGAATCAGTCTGGTGAACCTTTGCTGCACTCCCTCAATAGAAAGAATATCCTTCCTCAGATTAGGAGACCAAAACTGAACACAATACTCCAGGTGAGGCCTCACCAAGGCCCTGTACAGCTGCAGCAAGACCTCCCTGCTCCTATACTCAAATCCCCTAGCTATGCCATTTGCCTTCTTCACCACCTGCTGTACCTGCATGTCAACCTTCAAGGACTGATGTACCATGACATCCAGGTCTCGTTGCACCTCCCCTTTTCCGAATCTGCCACCATTCAGATAATATTCTGCCTTCATGTTTTTGCCACCAAAGTGGATAACCTCACATTTATCCACATTATACTGCATCTGCCATGCATTTGCCCACTCACCTAATCTGTCCAATCACCCTGTAGCCTCACAATCACTCCTCACAGCTCACACCGCCACCCAGCTTAGTGTCATCTGCAAACTTGGAGATATTACTCTCAATTCCTTCATCTGAATCATTGATGTATATTGTAAATAGCTGGGGTCCCAGCACTAAGCCCTGCGGCACCCCACTAGCCACTGTCTGCCATTCTGAAAAGGACCCGTTTATAGAAACGTAGAAACATAGAAAATAGGTGCAGGAGTAGGCCATTCGGCCCTTCGAGCCTGCACCGTCATTCAATGAGTTCATGGCTGAACATGCAACTTCAGTACACCATTCCTGCTTTCTCGCCATATCCCTTGATCCCCCTAATAGTAAGGACTACATCTAACTCCCTCTTGAATATATTTAGTGAATTGGCCTCAACAACTTTCTGTGGTGGAGAATTCCACAGGTTCACCACTCTCTGGGTGAAGAAGTTTCTCCTCATCTCGGTCCTAAATGGCTTACCCCTTATCCTTAGACTGTGACCCCTGGTTCTGGACTTCCCCAACATTGGGAACATTCTTCCTGCATCTAACCTGTCGAAACCCATCAGAATTTTAAATGTTTCTATGAGATCCCCTCTCATTCTTCTGAACTCCAGTGAATACAAGCCCAGTTGATCCAGTCTTTCTTGATATGTCAGTCCCGCCATCCCGGGAATCAGTCTGGTGAACCTTCGCTGCACTCCCTCAATAGCAAGAATGTCCTTCCTCAAGTTAGGAGACCAAAACTGTACACAATACTCCAGGTGTGGCCTCACCAAGGCCCTGTACAACTGTAGCAACACCTTGCTGCCCTTGTACTCAAATCCCCTCGCTATGAAGGCCAACATGCCATTTGCTTTCTTAACCGCCTGCTGTACCTGTATGCCAACCTTCAATGACTGATGTACCATGACACCCATGTCTCGTTGCAGCTCTCCTTTTCCTAATCTGTCACCATTCAGATAATAGTCTGTCTCTCTGTTTTTACCACCAAAGTGGATAACCTCACATTTATCCACATTATACTTCATCTGCCATGCATTTGCCCACTAACCTAACCTATCCAAGTCACTCTGCAGCCTCATAGCATCCTCCTCGCAGCTCACACTGCCACCCAACTTAGTGTCATCCGCAAATTTGGAGATACTACATTTAATCCCCTCGTCCAAATCATTAATATACAATGTAAACAGCTGGGGCCCCAGCACAGAACCTTGCGGTTCCCCACTAGTCACTGCCTGCCATTCTGAAAAGTACCCATTTACTCCTACTCTTTGCTTCCTGTCTGACAACCAGTTCTCAATCCATGTCAGCACACTACCGCCAATCCCATGTGCTTTAACTTTGCACATTAATCTCTTGTGTGGGACCTTGTCGAAAGCCTTCTGAAAGTCCAAATATATCACATCAACTGGTTCTCCCTTGTCCACTCTACTGGAAACATCCTCAAAAAACTCCAGAAGATTTGTCAACCATGATTTCCCTTTCACAAATCCATGCTGGCTTGGACCTATCATGTCACCTCTTTCCAAATGCGCTGCTATGACATCCTTAATAATTGATTCCATCATTTTACCCACTACTGATGTCAGGCTGACTGGTCTATAATTCCCTGTTTTCTCTCTCCCTCCTTTTTTAAAAAGTGGGGTTACATTGGCTACCCTCCACTCGATAGGAACTGATCCAGAGTCTATGAAATGTTGGAAAATGACTGTCAATGCATCCGCTATTTCCAAGGCCAGCTCCTTAAGTACTCTGGGATGCAGTCCATCAGGCCCTGGGGATTTATCGGCCTTCCATCCCATCAATTTCCCCAACACAATTTCCCGACTCATAAGGATTTACCTCAGTTCCTCCTTCTTACTAGACCCTCTGACCCCTTTTATATCCGGAAGGTTGTTTGTGTCCTCCTTAGTGAATACCGAACCAAAGTACTTGTTCAATTGTTCTGCCATTTCTTTGTTCCCCGTTATGACTTCCCCTGATTCTGACTGCAGGGGACCGACATTTGTCTTTACTAACCTTTTTCTCTTTACATATCTATAGAAACTTTTGCAGTCCGTCTTAATGTTCCCTGCAAGCTTCCTCTCGTACTCTCTGCTTCCTGTCTGTCAACCAATTCTCTATCCACGTCAATACATTACCCCCAATACCATGTGCTTTAATTTTGCACACCAATCTCTTGTGTGGGACCTTGTCAAAAGCCTTTTGAAAGTCCAAATACACCACATCCACTGGTTCTCCCTTGTCCACTCTACTAGTTACATCCTCAAAAAAGACTAGAAGATTTGTCAAGCATGATTTCCCTTTCATAAATCCATGCTGACTTGGACCGATCCTGTCACTGCTTTTCAAATGTGCTGCTATTTCATCTTTAATAATTGATTCCAACATTTTCCCCACTACTGATGTCAGGCTAACCAGTCTATAATTCCCCATTTTCTCTCTCCCTCCCTTCTTAAAAAGTGCTGGTACATTAGCTACTCTCCAGTCCATAGGAACTGATCCAGAGTCGATAGACTGTTGGAAAATGATCACCTGTGCATCCACTATTTCTAGGGCCACTTCCTTATGTACTCTGGGATGCAGACTATCAGGCCCTGTGGATTTATTGGCCTTCAATCCCATCAATTTCCCGAACACAATTTCCTGCCTAATAAGGATATCCTTCAGTTGATCATTCTCGCTAGACCCTCGGTCCCCTAGTATTTCGGGAAGGTTATTTGTGTCTTTCTTCGTGAAGACAGAACCAAAGTATTTGTTCAATTGCTCTGCCATTTCTTTGTTCCCCATTATAAATTCACCTGATTATGACTGCAAAGGACCTATGTTTGTCTTCAATAATTTTTTTCTCTTCACATATCTATAGAAGCTTTTGCAGTCAGTTTTTATGTTCCCAGCAAGTTTCCTCTCGTACTTCTAATTTCCCCCTCCTAATTAACCCCTTTGTCCTCCTCTGCTGAATTCTAAATTTCTCCCAGTCCTCAGGTTTGCTGCTTTTTCTGGCCAATTTATATGCCTCTTCCTTGGATTTTACACTATCCCTAATTTCCCTTGATCCCCCTCAGTGAGGAACATACAGTACAGATTGATTTCATTGTTTAATGACATCAAAAAAGTTTGTATTATTTACCAGACACTGTGCAGGAGAGTTGGACATCAATGTCCTCGACCACTTTCTGAGACTTCAAGGTGGAGATAAAGCGAGGAGATGATTCTGCAACGAACTCTGCTGACATTTTGGGAAGCATGCCTAAAGTTAGAAAATGAACAACAGAACAAATGAAAAACAGTGCATTACTGTTGAGATAGGATGCTAAAATTTACGGGAAGGTCAGTCCCACACTTTTTCCTCATATGTCTCTACCTTTTAAGTACCTTTGCTATGCATTTACTGCATGAATCTATAACAATAGTCTGTTAGAAACATAGAAACATAGAAAAATAGGTGCAGGAGTCGGCCATTCGGCCCTTCTAGCCTGCAGCGCCATTCAATGAGTTCATGGCTGAACATGCAACTTCAGTACCCCATTCCTGCTTTTTCGCCATACCCCTTGATCCCCCTAGTAGTAAGGACTTCATCTAATTCCCTTTTGAATATATTTAGTGAATTGGCCTCAACAACTTTCTGTGGTGGAGAATTCCACAGGTTCACCACTCTCTGGGTGAAGAAGTTTCTCCTCATCTCGGTCCTAAATGGCTTACCCCTTATCCTTAGACTGTGACCCCTGGTTCTGGACTTCCCCAACATTGGGAACATTCTTCCTGCATCTAACCTGTCTAAACCCGTCAGAATTTTAAATGTTTCTATGAGGTCCCCTCTCATTCTTCTGAACTCCAGTGAATACAAGCCCAGTTGATCCAGTCTTTCTTGATAGGTCAGTCCCACCATCCCGGGAATCAGTCTGGTGAACCTTCGCTGCACTCCCTCAATAGCAAGAATGTCCTTCCTCAAGTTAGGAGACCAAAACTGTACACAATACTCCAGGTGTGGCCTCATCAAGGCCCTGTACAACTGTAGCAACACCTCCCTGCCCCTGTACTCAAATCCCCTCGCTATGAAGGCCAACATGTCATTTGCTTTCTTAACCGCCTGCTGTACCTGCATGCCAACCTTCAATGACTGATGTAATTTACTTGCAACAAACAGATTCAAAATTCAAGTATTTTACCACAGAATGTTTGGGGAGAAAGAGCAAGAAAACAATGGCCTCATCCATGCCTTTGTTACCTCCATGTTTGACTATTCCAATGCTGTCCTGGCCAGCCAACCATCGTCCATCCTTCATAAAATTAAGCTCATCCAAAGCTCTACTGCCTGTACGCTGACTCGTATTAAGTCCCATTCATCTGTCACTCCTGTATTCGTTGACCTACATTGGCTCCTGGTCCAGCAACACCACACATTTTAAATTCTCATTCCTTGTGCTCAAATCTCTCCATCGCTTTGCCCTTCCCTATCTCTGTAACCTCCTCCAGGCCTACAACCCTCAAAACTCTGCGTTCCTCCAACTCTGGCCTCTTATGCATCCCCGATTTCCACCACCCTTCGATTGATGGCCATGCCTTCACCTCGACCATAGGTTCTGGAGTTCCCTCCCTCAGCCTCTCCGTTTCTCCACCCCTATGTCCTCCTTTAAGATGCTCCTTAAAACCTACTTCTATAACCAACATTTTGGTCACATGTCCTAATATTTCCTTATGTGGTTCGGTGTTAAATTTTGTTTGATTGCACTCCTGTGAAGCGCCTTGGAACATTTTACATTGTTACAGGCACTTTATATATATATATACAAGTGGTTGCTGTTGATCCCTTTCTGAAACAGGAATATAAGATGATAGAAAATATCTCAGTTATGAATGCCTGTACTAAAGTTGTCTAATATTGCAGTAAGTTTCAAAAACATTCACATTTTCTAGCTGTGCAGCTTTTGGAAGAGAAAAACTGAACGATCTGATGATTTGTTTTAAAGGAGCACCATGCTCATTCATGGAGCTTTTCAGCAGACTCAGGAGCTGGTAGAGGCAGGAACTGGTTGCTCCAAGAATTCAATTACTGCTTTCACTATAATGGTCACTGTGAATGTTTGCACGTTAACTGCATTGTGGGCTATTTTTCATGAGCACTTTTAACATGTATATAGACTTATATAGACTTGCATTTATATAATGCTTTTCATGACCACCAGACATCCTAAAGCGCTTTACAGCCAATTAAGTACTTTTTGAAGTGTAGTCACTGTTGCAATCTTTCTATTTTCACTCAGGAGGAGGCGAGCCTGTGGAATTCTCTAGAAACATAGAAACATAGAAAATAATTGCAGGAGTAGGCCATTCGGCCCTTCGAGCCTGCACCACCATTCAATGAGTTCATGGCTGAACATGCAACCGCAATACCCCATTCCTGCTTTCTCGCCATTCCCCTTGATCCCCCTAGTAGTAAGGACTATATCTAACTCCTACCACAGAAGGCTGTGGAGGCCAAGTCACTGAATATATTTAAGAGGGAGATAGATGGATTTCTAGAAACAAAAGGCATTAAGGGATATGGGGAAAAAGCGGGAATATGGGGCCCAAGTTTCGGGCCGCGCCTAGAACGGTGCAGCCCTGACCTGGACGCCCGTTTTACGCGCCACAAAGTGCGCCTAAAAAAAACTTCCAGATTCTCCGGTTCCCTGCAGGTCCTCTTGGGCCGGGCGCGGCGCAGTATGAGCTGTCGGGGGCGGAGCTAGGTCCCTGCGCTGAAAACAGTGCCGGGACCTCTGCACATGCGTGCTACAGTGGGCGCACATGTGCAGTAGCTCCAGGCACCCAAAACTGTGTGGGAGGGGCCCGAAGCATGCAGCCCCTAGCCCTGGCCGAATGGCCTCACTGGGGCTGCGTGCATACGGCTGCCTCCCATGGCCAGCTCCTGCTTCCTCCCGACCCGACTCAACTCCCGCTTTCCTCCCCGCCGGACCCGACCCCCCGGACTGTACCCGACCCACGCTCCCTCCCCCCACCCCCCCCCCACCCGACCTGACCTCCCTCCACCCGCCCCCGACACGAACCGACCCGCGCTCCCTCCCTCCCTACCCGAACCAACCTGACCTCCATCCTCCCCCAACCCCCCCCCCCGACCCGACCCGTGCTCCCGACCGCCCCCCCCCCCCCCACCCCCCCGGACCGGACCCAACCCCGACCCGCGCTCCCCCTGACCCGACCCATGCTCCCGACCCCGGACCCCAGACCCGACCCGAACCAACGCCACCTACCTGTAAATCTGGTGCTGGGGACCGGGCCCTGCCTGAAGTCTTGGGCCTGGCCAGGCCCGGCCCGTTCAACCTCTCCTCCCCCCTTCTCCTTCCCCCCCCCTTCTCCTTTCCCCCCTTCTTTCTCCTTCCCCTCTCTCCCCCCTCCCCCTCCTCCCCCATCCCTCCCCCTCTGCCTCCCTCCCCCTGCCCCCCCTCTCTCCCTCTACCCCCTTCCTCCCCCTCCCCTCGCTGTCAGAAACACAGACACTGACAGACAGAGAGTGAGAGACACACACAGACAGACAGACAGACAGACAGAGAGATAGAGACACTGACAGAGACACACTGGGGGTGGGGGGAGGAATCCCAGCACGCTGTTGGAGGGCTCCCGGTGCTGCAGTCGGTAAGTAGAAAATGTTTTATTTATTGATTTAAAAAAAAAATTATTTCTTATTAATTTTTTTGTTTGATTTATTGGTTGATTTATTGATGTTTATATCATTTATTATTGATGATGGTTCTTTATTTGTAAAACTGAAGTGTTGAATGTTTGTAAACTTCCCTTTAAACCCCCCACCCCATTCCCTGCGCCTGATTTGTAACCTACGCCTGATTTTCTAAAGTGTAGACAAGGTTTTTTCGAGCGTACAAAAATCTTCACTTACTCCATTCTAAGTTGGTTTGGAGTAAGTTTTCACTGCCGAAACTTTGAAAACAGATGTAAGTGGCCGGACACGCCCCCTTTTGAAAAAAAATTCTGTTCCAAAGTGAAACTGTTCTAACTGACTAGAACTGGAGCAAACTAAATGCCGAGAATTTGAATTTTTAAGATACTCCGTTCTACACCAGTTGCTCCAAAAAATCAGGAGCAACTGAGGCCGAAACTTGGGCCCATGGTGTTGAGATAGAGGATCAGCCATGATCATATTGAATGGCGGTGCAGACTCGAAGGACCGAAAGGCCTACTACTGCTCCTATTTTCTATGTTTCTATGTAGGAGACGCGACTGCCAATTTGTGCAGAGCAAGCTTCCTTAAAGCAGCAATGTGATGACGACCAGATATTCTGTTTTTTTTTGTGATGTTGGTTGAGGGATAAATATTGGCGAGAACACCGGGGATAAGCTGCACTTTTAAGAAAGTGTTAAAAAAGTTATATTCAGTACAGGCATAAAAAGTAATGCTATTGCACAATCACATCATTTTTACAGTTAAGGCTAAAATATTTCAGCAATCTACTTATGTTTTTTTATTTGTTCTCATGATGGGAAGAGGCTGGTGCTTTAGAACATAAGAAATATGAGCCGGAATAGGCCATTTGGCCCATCGAGCATGCTCCGCCATTCAATAAGATCATGGCTGATCTGATCATGGACTCAACTCCATTTCCCTGCCCACTCCCCATAACCCTTTATTCCCTTTTCGCTCAAAAATCTGTCTATCTCCGCCTTAAATATATTCAATGACCCAGTCTCCACAGCTCTCTGGGGCAGAGAATTCCACAAATTTACAACCCTCTGAGAGAAGAAATTCCTCCTCATTTCAGTTTTAAATGGGCAGCCCCTTATTCTGAAACTATGCTCCCTAGTTCTAGATTCCCCCATGAGTGGAAACATTCTCTCTGCATCTACCTTGTCGAGCCCCCTCATTATCTTATATGTCTCAATAAGATTGATCACCTCTCATTCTTCTGAATACCAATGAGTACAGGCCCAACCTGCTCAACCTTTCTTCATAAGTCAAACCCTTCATAAGAACATAAGAAATAGGATCAGGAGTGGGCCATTAAGCCCCTTGAGCTCAGGAATCAACTCAGGAATCATCCAAGTGAACCTTCTCTGAATTGCCTCCAATGCAAGTATATCCCTCCTTAATTAAGGAGACCAAAACTAGGTGTGGCCTCACCAATACCCTGTATAGTTGTAGCAGGACTTCTCTGCTTTTATACTCCATCCCCTTTGCAATGAAGGCCAACATTTCATTTGCCTTCCTGATTACTTGCTGTACCTGCATACTAACTTTTTGTGTTTCATGCACAAGGACCATGAGAGAGTGATTAACCTGTGGAATTCTCTACCGCAGAAAGTTGTTGAGGTCAGTTCGTTGGATATATTCAAAAGGGAGTTAGATATGGCCCTTACGGTCAAAGGGATCAAGGGGCATGGAGCCAAAGCAGGAAAGGGGTACTGAGGTTGACTGATCAGCCATGATCTTATTGAATGGTGGTGCAGGCTTGAAGGGCCGAATGGCCTGCTCCTACACCTAATTTCTATGTTTCTATGGCCCCAAGTTTCGCCATGATTTGCTCCTGATTTTTAGGAGCACCTGGTGCAGAACGGAGTATCTTAGAAATCGGAATTCTCACCATTTAGTTTGCTCCAGTTCTAGTCAGTTAGAACAGTTTCACTTTGGAACAGAATTTTTTTTTCAAAAGGGGGTGTGTCCGGCCACTTACGCCTGTTTTCAAAGTTTCGTCAGTGAAAACTTACTCCAAACTAACTTAGAATGGAGTAAGTGAAGATTTTTGTTCGCTCGAAAAAACCTTGTCTACACTTTAGAAAATCAGGCGTAGGTTACAAATCAGGCGTAGGGAATGGGGGGGAGGGGAGGGTGGGGTTTAAAGGGAAGTTTACAAACATTAAACACTTCAGTTTTACAAATAAAGAGCCATCATCAATAATAAATGAAAAAACATCAATAAATCAACCAATAAATCAATCAAAAAAAATTAATAAGAAATAATTTTTTTTTAAATCAATAAATAAAACATTTTCTATTTACCGACTGCAGCACCTGGAGCCCTCCAACAGCGTGCTGGGATGCCCCCCCTCAGTGTGTCTCTGTCAGTGTCTCTATCTCTCTGTCTGTCTGTCTGTGTGTGTCTCTCACTCTCTGTTGTCAGTGTCTGTGTTTCTGACAATGAGGGGAGGGGGAGGAGGGGGGTAGAGGGAGAGAGGGGGGGGAGGGGGGAGAAGGGGGAGGGGGGGAGGAGGAGAATGGGGAGGGGGGAGGAGGAGAAGGGGCAGGGGGAGGGAGAAGGAGAAGAGGGGGGAAGAAAAAGAGGGGGGGAAAGGAGAAGGGGGGAAAGGAGAAGGTGGAAAGGAGGGGGGGAATGGAGAGGGGGAGGGAAGGAGATGGTGGGGGGGGTAGAAGGAGATGGTGGGGGGGAAAGGAGAAGGGGGAGGGAGGCTGAACGGGCTGGGCCCGGCCGGGCCTGAGACTTCGGGCAGGGCCCGTTCCTAGCACCAGATTTACAGGTAGGTGGCGTTGGGTCGGGTCGGGAGCGCGGGTCGGGTCGGGGGGTTGGTGGGAGGGAGGTCGGTTCGGTTCGGGTCGGGGGGAGGGAGGGAGAGGGAGATCAGGTCAAGGGGAGGGAGGTCAGGTTGGGTCCAGTCGGGGGGGCGGGGGGGGGGAAGCGGGAGTCAGGTCGGGTCCAGTCCGGGGGGTCAGGTCGGGTCCGGAGGTGGGGGGCGGGAAGCGGGAGTCGAGTCGGGTCGGGAGGAAGCAGGAGCTGGCCGTGGGAGGAGCCTTATTCACGCAGCCCCAGTGAGGCCATTGGGCCAGGGCTAGGGGCTGCATGCTTTGGCCCCTCCCTCACAGTTTTGGGCGCCTGGAGCTACTGCACATGCGCGCCCACTGTAGCGCACATGTGCAGAGGTCCCGGCACTGTTTTCAGCGCAGGGACCTGGCTCCGCCCCCTACAGCTCGTGTTGCACTGCGCCGAGCTGCAAACGACCTGCAGGGAGCTGGAGAATCTGGAAGGTTTTTTTAGGCGCACTTTGTGGCGCGAAAAACGGGCGTCCAGGTCGGGACTGCGCCGTTCTAGGCGTGGCTCGAAACTTGGGCCCAATGTTTCTAAGTTACTGTTTGCCAACTGGAAAATGACCCATTTATCCCGACACTCTGTTTTCTGTTAGTTAGCCAATCCTCTATCCATGTTAATATATTACCCCCAGCCATGTGAACTTTCATCTTGTGCAGTAACCTTTTATGTGGCATTTTTGTACGGTCGCATTTATTGCCCATCCTTAGTTGCCCTGAGAAAGCTGTGTTGGTGAGACTTCTAGTTGTGGTGATGGTGCTCCCACAGTGGTGTTAGGTAGGAAATTCCACAATCCTGACCCGGCACAACGAAGCAAGAGTGATATATGTTCAGGTCAGGATGGTGTGAGACTTGGAATTGAACGTGAAGGTGATGGTGTTCCTATTGCAATGCTGCTCTTATGGTTCTCAGTGGTAGAGGTGATTGGGTTCCTTTAAGTAGTTAATTTTGCAGAATTTCTGGCATTATCTGTACATATCCACAAAGCAGAACACATGTAATGGGCTGAATGGCTTCCCTTTGGAATGTAAACTTCTGTGATTCATTATCTTCTGGTGCTTCTCATCACTTGTATTCTATCTCTACACCTCATCATCATCATAGGCAGTCCCTCGAAATCAAGGAAGACTTGCTTCACTCTAAAAGTGAGTTCTCAGGTGACTTAACAGTCCAATACGATAATTACAGTCTCTGTCACAGGTGGGACAGACAGTCATTGAAGGAAAGGGTGGGTGGGGAGTCTGGTTTAGCCGTACGCTCCTTCCGCTGCTTGTGCTTGCTTTCTGCATGCTCTCGGCGACGAGACTCGAGCTGCTCAGTGCCCTCCCGGATGCTCTTCCTCCACTTAGGGCATTTTTGCTCCAAGGACTCCCAGATGTCAGTGGGGATGCTGCATTTTATCAAGGAGGCTTTGAGGGTGTCCTTGAAACGTTTCCTCTGCCCACCTGGGGCTCGCTTGCCATGTAGGAGTTCCGAGTAGAGCGCTTGCTTTGGGAGTCTTGTGTCAGGCATGTGAACAATGTGGCCTGCCCAGTGGAGCTGATCAAGTGTGGTCAGTGTTTCAATGCTGCGGATGTTGGCCTGGTCGAGGACACTAAAGTTGGCGCGTCTGTCCTCCCAGGGGATTTACAAGATCTTGCGGAGACATCGTTGGTGGTATTTCTCCAGTGATTTGAGGTGGAGGACAGATGCACCAACATCAGTGTCCTCGCCTAAGCTAACATCCCCAGCATTGAAGCACTAACCACACTCGATCAGCTTTACTGGGCAGGCCACATAGTTCGCATGTCAGACACGAGACTCCCTAAGCAATTGCTCTATGTGGAGCTCCTTCATGGCAAACGAGCCAAAGGTGGGCAGCGGAGACATTGCAAGGACACCCTCAAAGCCTCCCTGGTGAAGTGCGACATCACCACTGACACCTGGGAGACCCTGGCCGAAGACTAGCCCTAGGTGGATCCGGGAGGGCGTTGAGCTCTTCGAATCTCAATGCTGTGAGCGTGAAGAGGTCAGGCGCAGGCAGCGGAAGGAGCGTGTGGTAAATCAGTGCCACCCCCCCTTCCCCCGACGAATATCTGTTCCACCTGTGACAGGATCTGTGGCTCTCGTGTTGGACTGTTCAGCCACCAAAGAACTCACTTTAGGATTGGAAGCAAGTCTTCCTCGATTCCGAGGGACTGCCTATGGTGATGCTACTGTATATGGTCCACGTCTCTGAGCCATACAGGAGGGCGGGATTCACTACAGCCCTGTAGCAGCTCAATTAAAGGCGCTGTGCATGTTTATGTCTTTCCTTGTACCATTCAGTACTTACAGAGCTGCTTGCACTGAGTTGGGAGATACAGTCTTACCTGGAATAAGATTTTTTTAACTTTTGTCTAATTTAATTAAAATTAAGCAGCAAAACTAATTGGTATGTGATAATTACGTCAAATCATGTGTTTCTGTATTTTTCACAACAATTTTATTTCAATTTAGATTTTTAAGATGGCAGCTAAATTGATGAGAAGTGAGCATGGGTTTGCATGGACACGATACCACAAGAAGTCAGAGACTTAGGAAGGAGTTTTGCCGGTGCTCAGCAGGTGGGTGGCAGGTCAGCTGTTAAATTTTAAATGATTGACAGCGGGTCAGGACCCCGCTGTCAACGTGCCGCCAAGATACTTTCCCAGATGTCGGTTCTGCCAACGCTGAAAAGACTCGAGACACAGCGGCGGGGCAGGCAATTTAGGTCATTAAATCCTTGTTAAGATCTTATTAAAAAGAATTTTATGCTGAAATTACCATTTTAACAACTTGTCCACTAGGTTTATGCTGCGCGGTGACCACATCAGGTAAGGACATCGGTAGTTGTGTGACCCTGAATTCATTTTTTGTTACTTGACAGCTGCAATTCTGCTATAAAAGCTTTCATCTCACAGCTGTGCACTTTCCAAGATCAAAAGCTGTTGCTTACTGCATTTGGAAAGCACATTGAGCTCAATATAGGTTACAAGTGTTTGGAGCAATTTCTCTATCCAGTGTTTCTTCATTGGAACAACCTCTCTAAAAGATTGTTTCTGCCATCTCAAGACCACCTGCCATTTATTATATTTGCATCAGTGCACTTGAAACTATCTCACCTTGGTCCTCAGAATCCCATCCATCCCAGAAACACCAGCAGCACCAACAACAACATCAACCGTCTCCGCAATCAACTGATGCTGCACAGGACACAGGGCATCAGCACCCGACCACATTGCTGCCCGGGAGGCCAGGGATGGCCTCGCCATCTGCCACATGATGCACCAGGTTGGCACCAATCCACACCAATGCCATAAAGCATCCCTACAATGTCCATTCCTTTCACACTCATCACCATTGCAGGGAGTAACGTTACGTCTCACCATTCACTGCAACTCACTAATCCACTTCCAAAGGTGCACACCAATCTGTCCAAGAAAGTAAAGTGTTCAAAATAAAGATTTCAATGTTTGACAGTAAATGAACAGAAACTTTACATGAACATAGGCTTAAAGATGCAAGTTCCTACCCTTGTGTATTGCTAGTTAGTATGATTGGACTAGAATGAGGGTGAGTGAGAGGGGTAGCTAGTGAGATGGGAAGTGATAATGTAGATAGAGAACAGAATGTAGAAGAGTTCATAGAGTGTTTTCGGGATAGTTTCCTTGAATAATACGTTGCGGAACTAAACAAGGAGCAGGCTATCTTAGATTTGGTACTGTGTAATGAGACAGGATTAATAAACAATCTCCTAGTAAAGAATCCTCTCGGAATGAGTGACCATAACATGGTTAAATTTCAAATTCAGTTGGAGGGTGAGAAAGTTGGATCTCAAACCAGTGTCCTAAGCTTAAATAAAGGAGACTACGAAGGTATGAAGGCAGAATTGGCTAAAGTGAACTGGGAAAATAGATTGAAGTATAAGAGGGTTGATGAGCAGTGCTGAGGGTTGAAGAGAGGGAAGATAAATTATGAAAGTAAACCAGCACAAAATATAAAAACAGATAATAAAAGTTTCTACCGGTACATAAAAAGAAAAAGAGTGGCTAAAGTAAATGTTAGTCCCTTAGAGGATGAGACTGGGGAATTAATAATGGGGAACAGGGAAATGGCAGAGGGCCCAAACTTGGTGGCCTTACCGCCCGCTGCCGCCGGGTTTTTTCAGCGGTCTCCCCTCGGTGCCAGTTTTCAGGAGGGGAGGACTGCTGGGAACCGCCCGCTGATGGCCACTAACGCGCAAGGTGTGTAAATGTCCTCCCTCCCGCCCGTTGAGCTGGCAGATTCCTCTGGGCGGGAATCGGCAGCAGCAGGGGGAGCGACTGCTGTGTGGAGGCAGGTCTAACCCCAATGGTAAGTATGAAGATCTGCAAAAAATAGCTAGTGATCTTCTTTTATTTTTTTATTTTTCAGCAATTTATGTAGATGGGGTCCCCTGAAGGTCTTCCACTGTTTTTTTTTGTGTACATTTTTATTTTTATGTAGTTTCCCCCCCCCCCCCCTCCCTGGGCTGACTCAATCCTCGGTGGAGGATTGCATTTGCAGCCGAGATTGAGAGCTCCCGCCCGCTGCCGCCCAGATTCACGCCGTAAGTCCCTTTTTTGTCGCAGGGCAGTCTTTCAAGGACTTTTTTACGAAACTCCCGCCCAAAGTATCGTCAGGTATCTCAGCGGTCCTTTGGACGGCATTTGGGTGCAACTTCACCTCCACCAAGTTCGGGCCCAGAGACTTTGAACAAATATTTTGTATCGGTCTTCACGGTAGAAGACACTTAAAACATCCCAATAGTGGATAATCAAGGGGCTATAGGGAGGGAGGAACTTAATACAATCACTATCACTAAAGAAGTAGTACTCGGTAAAATAATGGGACTAAAGGTGGACAAGTCCCCTGGACCAGATGGCGTGCACCCTAGGGTCTTAAAAGAAGTAGCTGCAGAGATAGCGGAAGTATTAGTTGTAATCTACCAAAATTCCCTGAATTCTGGACAGGTCCCAGCGGATTGAAAAATTGCAAATGTAATGCCCTTATTTAAAAAAGGAGGCAGACAGAAAGCAGGAAACTATAGACCAGTTAGCCTAATATCAGTTATTGGAAAAATGCTGGAGTCTATTATTAAGGACATTTTGAAAAGCATAATTCAGTCAAGCAGAGTCAGCATGGTTTTGTGAAAGGGAAATCATGTTTGACAAATTTGCTGGAGTTCTTTAAGGACGTAATGAGCAGGGTGGATAAGGGGGAACCAGTGGATGTGGTGTATTTGGATTTCCTGAAGGCATAAGGTGCCACGTAAAAGGTTACTGCACAAGATAAGAGCTAACGTGTTGAGGGTAATATATTAGCATGGATAGAGGATTGATTAACTAACAGAAAACAGAGAGTCGGGATAAATGGGTCATTTTCCGGTTGGCAAACAGTAACTAGTGGGGTGCTGCAGGGATCTGTGCTGGGGCTTCAACTAATTACAATCTATATTAATGATTTAATGAAGGGACCGAGTGTAATATAGCCAAGTTTGCTGATGATACAAAGATGGGTGGGAAAGCACATTGTGAGGACACAAAAGATCTGCAAAGGGACATAGACAGGCTAAGTGAATGGCCAAAAATTTGGCAGCTGGAGTATAATGTGGGAAAATGTGAGGTTATCCACTTTGGCAGAAAAAATAGAAAAGGAAATTATAATATAAATGGAGAAAAATTGCAAAATGCTGCAGTACAGAGGGACCTGGGCATCCTTGTGCATGAAACATAAAATATTAGTATGCAGGTACAGCAAGTAATCAGGAAGGCAAATGGAATATTGGCCTTTATTGCAAGGGGGATGGAGTATAAAAGCAGGGAAGTACAGCTGCAACTGCACAGGGTATTGGTGAGACCACACCTAGAGTACTGTGTACAGTTTTGGTCTTCATATTTAAAGAGGGATATACTTGCATTGGAGGCTGTTCAGAGAAGGCTCACTAGGTTGATTCCAGAGATGAGGGGTTGACTTATGAAGATAAGTTGAGTCGCTTAGACATATACTTATTGGAGTTCAGAAGAATGAGAGGTGATCTGATCAAAATATATAAGATAATGAGGGGGCTTGTCAAGGTGGATGCAGAGAGGATATTTCCACTCATAGGGGAAACTAAAACTAGGGGGCATAGCCTCAGAATAAGGGGCCGCCCATTTAAAGCTGAGACGAGGAAGAATTTCTTCTCTCAGAAGGTTGTAAATCTGTGGAATTCTCTGCCTCAGAGAGCTGCGGAAGCTGGGTCATTGAATATATTTAAGGCGGAGATAGACAGATTTTTGAGCGATTAAGGAAATAAAGGGTTATGGGGAGCAGGCAGGAAAGTGGAGCTGAGTCCATGATCAGATCAGCCATGATATTAAATGGCGGAGCAGGCTCGAGGGGCCAAATTTCTTACTTCTGCTCCTATTTCTTATGTTCTTATGCAAGGTAAATAGGTGTGAGTAAGGATGTGTAGGAGTAGAGTGAGGAAGGCAGACTGATGGGGATGTGATGAGTGGTACAGCAGGATGAGGTCGAGTATGGCTTTGCAGTAATGTTTAGTGATCCACTGAGATCATTGAAAGGTTTGTGCCACTGTAGCCAGATCCTCCTGACGACATGCCTGCTTGTGCCCTCCTGTGCAATGTGAAACCAGGCTGCATTGCTTTGCTGGGGAGGTCTCTTCCATGCATTGGAAGGGAAGACAATCTCACTGCATGCTGGGACTCCCTCCATAAGCAAATGGAGAGAGTCATGGGAGAGCCTCGATGCAGCCATGCACCTTTATGCAGTGTGTGTCAGTGTTTGCAGCACCTCAATGCTGTAGAACACTGTCAGCACAACTGTCAAAGTAAATTTGGACATGGTCCCTTTAAGGAACGTGGCTGATGAGTCGTCATCAAATGGTGTCATCAGACTTGCTTCCTTCAATTGGTCTAGAAATGCGCTGGGTGGGCTGAACTAGCTCAATCAGCATAAAATCATTTCTACACAGTGGGTTGGAGCCAACAGCGGATTCAGGACCCGCCACCGACCCTGGCCGTAGCGAACCCGCCGAGGTAGGCGAATTTGCGGCCTTAACTCTTTTGGTACTTATAAGTGAGTTGACACCCCAAGGCAACAGTATTCCACAGTGTAGAATATCACTCAGGTTGAAAAAATGTGACAGAGATGGGATAAGTAGAAGCACAGGGAACAGGTGGATGAGGGCCAGCTTAAGTCTGCCTTAACATCACAGCCCTAGTATCCTAAGCTCAAAGGAACTGTGCTGAAAATCAGTGTGCTATCTGTCATTATAAGATGCACCAAACATTCTACAAAGTGTGAAGGCAAGTGTTAAAGAGACTGCTGACTGCTAGTGTGTAGTTATGCTGTTCAAAGTCCTTCACAGAGCACTTGGCAACTCCGCGGTCATCTATAGAGGAGCTCCTAAGCCAGTCAGAGTATCTCTTATGAATGCTCAGACTCCTGCTATAGAGTTCCAATATACAACAGGCTAACCTGTCTGCTGGAGGATCATTTGGAGCAAGCTACTGCGCAGAGTTCAGTTCTGCTCATAGATCTGCTTCCGTTCAAATCACTGGAAATGCTGAGGCAGAGCCCAGGAGCAAGGGCATTCTTGGAACAGGCAAGTATGAAGCTGCTGCCTCTCAGTGCGATACTGTATATGCTCCCTCTAGTGCCTCCACCTGCTGATACATAAACTCAAATTAAAGATGTGCTAAAAGCAGACAGGACCAAACAGCTATCACAATCAACATATGTCATTCACAAGGCCACATCATGAGAAGCACAAATCAGTCCTTAGATTTCTTGACACTAACCAGCCATCGCACTTACTCCTTCCAATGGGAAACACCAAGACTAGTAACTGAGCCATGTACAGGCAAGTTCACAGACCTGAAACGTTAACTCTGTTTTTCTCTCCATAGATGCTGTCTGGCTTGCTGCATATTTCATAAGAACATAAGAATTAAGAGCAGGAATAGGGCATTTGGCCCCTCGAGCCTGCTCCGCCATTCAATAAGCTCATGGCTGATCTTTTAACTCAACTCCACTTTCCTGCACTATCCCTATATCACAATACATAATCACAATACATAACCTCAAATTAAAGATGTGCTAAAAGCAGACAGGACCAAGCAGCTCCCACAGTCAGCATATGTCATTCACAAGGCCATACCATGAGAAGCACAAATCAGTCCTCAGATTCCTTAACACTAATACAATCACAATCACTAAGGAGGTGGTACTCAGTGAGATAATGGGACTAAAGGCAGATAAATCCCCTGGACCTGATGGCTTGCATCCTAGGGTCTTAAGGGAAGTAGCGGCAGGGATAATGGATGCACTGGATGTAATTTACCAAAATTCCCTGGATTCTTGGGAGGTCCCAGCAGATTGGAAAACTGCAAATGTAACGCCCCTATTTAAAAAAGGAGGCAGACAAAAATCAGGAAATTATAGACCAGTTAGCCTAACATCTGTGGTTGAGAAAATGTTGGAGTCCATTATTAAAGAAGCAGTAGCAGGACATTTGGAAAAGCATAATTCGGTCTTGCAGAGTCAGCATGGATTTATGAAGAGGAAGCCATGTTTGACAAATTTACTGGAATTCTTTGAGGATGTACCGAACAGGGTGGATAAAGGGGAACCAGTGGATGTGGTGTATTTGGACTTCCAGAAGGCATTTGACAAGATGCCACATAAAAGGTTACTGCACAAGATAAAAGTTCACGGGGTTGGGGGTAATATATTAGCATGGATAGAGGATTGGCTAACTAACAGAAAACAAAGAGTCGAGATAAATGGTTCATTCTCGGGTTGGCAATCAGTAACTAGTGGGGTGCTGCAGGGATCAGTGCTGGGACCTCAACTATTTACAATCTATATTAACGACTTGGCAGAAGAGACTGAGTGTAACGTAGCCAAGTTTGCTGACGATACAAAGATGGGAGGAAAAGCAATGTGTGAGGAGGACACATCTGCAAAAGGACATAGACAGGCTAAATGAGTGGGCAAAAATTTGGCAGATGGAGTATAATGTTGGAAAGTGTGAGGTCCTGCACTTTGGCAGAAAAAAAATCAAGGAGCAAATTATTATTTAAATGGAGAAAGATTGCAAAGTGCTGCAGTACAGCGGGACCTGGGGATACTTATGCATGAAACATGTTATGTCTTTAATACTCTTATGAATGACTCCACAAGATCTACTATTGTACCTGAGCTGTTGTGACTTCAGTTCCATTTATTGTAACTCCAGAGTGAGGCACAAGCATGGTGGGCAGCCTTTTATACTGGGCCCTGCACACTGATGCAGGTGACCCTCAGGTCTTCCACTGCAGTGCCTTCTGGTGGCACACCTTATGTGACGATACAGTTGGTATACATGGTCTACATACATGACATCACTTCCCCCCAAGTCTTTAATGCAAATTGACTCGTACGTTGACGGTGATTTGGGCTTTGCTCTTCCTGGTTGACCATTGAATGGTCGCTTCTAGCTTGAGTGGGTTGGTAGTGAGAATTGTTGCCAGTGGCGGTCCCCATGGTTTCTGGTTGTGAGTCCATGATTACTCCATTCTCCCCCCCACATAAAGATCATGTTAATGGCCCATTACATGCAAGTTGCATTCAAGTTCATCACATGGGTTTTACATTTACATTTTGGTACATTTGTTGGGTAGATTACAGTTGCGTTTCTTTTTGTGTGGTACATTACATGATCAGTACAGGTATATCAGTACAGGTACACAAGGACAGTCTGGTTCCAGCACGGCCGGATGCGATCCAGGTCGTCTGGTAGCGGCACAGCGCCCCATGTTAGTGGGTCTGTGGGCGAGGTGAGCTCATTTTGCTCAAGTTGCCGGAGCTCAGGGCTTTTGTCGTTACTCCTCGTGTTGGGCAGGCCCAAAGACAGCTGATGTGTCTGTGACTTCCCTGTCCTTTTTGTTTGCACAGTGTCGCTGCTGGTCCCTGGGAAGCGGTCTGAGCGATGGTGGGGCTGCCTCGTCTTGTCTAGCAGTTCGCAGGGGATTGCTGACTCGCTTTCCTTGAGGGCACCGTTGTGAGCACTCTCTAGTTTGGGATCCTGGCTGGTCCAGGTCCCGTTCGGAGGAGCCGTTGTGGGTGACCCTTTGCTCTTGGGCATTGCCATGGTGGCGAGTGGGTTTGTGGGCTGCGCCTTTTCCACCCGAGTGATGGGCAACGGTAGCCGACTGCGAGCATAGGCGCAGTTTACTGTTTCTGGCCCGTGGCGGTTCATGCCATCGGGTGCCTGCAATGTTAAACCGATCTGAGGCAGGGTATCATTACCGGTGCCTCTGCTCTCCGGGGATCATTTACTCTGCGGCTTGTCTACTTCTGTCAGTTGTCGGGACACTTTATGATACATCGTTCTGGTCCCAGGGATGCAGGCTACAGTATTGGGTAGCCCGCTGGACCTGTATACGACTGTTAGGTGTTTGCCCGCTACATTGGCTGATTGCAATTTGCATCTGACATCGCTCAACAACATTTTGCTCGTTACAGCTGAACTTTTACATTGGTTACCAATTTCAAACAGTTCATTCAAAAATGGCGGGTTGCTGGCCTCCTTTAAAATGGCCTTACTACTTTTACCCCAATCGTCTTCCTTACGTGGAGCCACATGTCGTTGCTCCATTAGCGCTGCACCTCTTGGTTTAGATGCCATCTTTTCTCTGTCCATGATGTCGACTGCCGCAATCTTCTTTCCCAGTGATTCTGCCACTGAAGCTGAGAAGGCACCCTCAGATCCAATCTTCCTCCCCAGGAGTCCTGCCACTGAAACCGGGAAGGTGCGTTCGGCCGGATCATTGCCACGCAGTTGTGATGAGCAGTCTGTGCCTCGGGGGCTGCGTGGATCTGCTCTCCGGTGCCTGGTCCAACCGAAGGTGGGGGCTCGCTCTGCCTCTGAGCACGGGGGATGTCGATCGCTAGAGGGATGAAGTCTTCCCAGTTCCAATGAATTTTCCCCATCCATCTTCTGCCGGGTAGCATTGGTCCATCACCTGAAACAATCCACAATGGTAAATTGTGCACCACGCCATCATGGGATACACTTACATCCGCACTACCAACAACTGATATCAGTTCCTTAGTGTAGGTGCGCAGCTTTGACTAAACCGGGACCAGCTTGGGTCGTTCAACTTAATTGTTCCATAGCCTTTCAAAGGTTTCCTGGCTCATTACTGACTGACTCGCCCCCGTGTCCACTTCCATGAAGACTGGAACGCCATTTATCTCGACTTCCATTATCACTGGAGGACAATCTGTGGTGCAGGTATATACTCCATACACTTCGTCCTGGGACTGAGCTGCCTCTCTAGCCATCTGCTCTTAATCCACGCTGGATTCACAGCCATCTGCTGACGCCTCTTCCATGTGGTGAGTCACAGCTCTTTTGCACATTCGCTGGAGGTGGCCCTTTGTACTGCAGCCTTTGCACACATAGTCTCTGAACTGACACTGATGAGCCCCGTGATTACCTCCGCAACGCCAGCATGGTGCTACTCGACTTACGTTTGCACCCCTCGGCAGACGCTGAGTTAAAGAACCCGGGTGCCTGTATGCTCTGCCCTGGACAGATTCACGTTCAACAGTTCTGCCTGTGAAAGGCGGCATTCTATTTACAGTACTTGCCGAGTTTGAGTCCTGAGAGTGAGCCGTCATCTGCTTGGAGCTGCAGCTTGAGGTCATGAACGCCTGGCTGATGCTGATGGCCTTCTGCAGAGTGACGGTGGTTTCGGCAGACAGTAGCCTGTGAAGTAGTGCCTCATGACCGATGCCAATTACGATGACGTCCTGCAATGCATCGGCGAGGGATGCACTGAATTCACACGGTCCAGCCAGCCTCCTGTGGTTGGCAGCGTACTTCGCGATTTCCTGGCCCTCGGGGCGGTGGTGTGTATAAAATGGATGCCTGGCCTTTAGGACGCATTCCTTTGGTTTGAGTTGGTCCCGAATCAGCACTTTCAGCTCCTCATATGACTTGGTCGTTGTTTTCTCTGGTGCAAGCAAGTCCCTGACGAGGCCTTAGACCGCAGGCCCACAACTGGTCGACAGGATAGCTCTGCGCTTATCTGCCAGCGTCTCCGGCTCATAGTCAACCAGGTCGTTTGCTACGAAGTATTGGTCGAGATGCTCCATAAAAGCTTCCCAATCTTCACCCTCTGAGAACTTTTCTAATGCACCAACGTTAGTCATTTTTGCGTGAAAGTTCGTAATCTCCTCGTCAGTTGTTATGTCTTTAATACTCTTATGAATGACTCCACGAGGTCTAGTATTGTACTTGTGAGATAGTCCCATTTATTGTGACTTCAGAGTGAGGCACAAGCATGGTGGGCAGCCTTTTACCCTATGAAGGTGACCCTCAGGTCTTCCACCGCAGTGCCCTCTGGTGGCACACCTTATGTGACTATACAGTTAGTATACATGATCTACATACATGACAAAACACAAAAGTTTAGTATGCAGGTACAGCAAGTGATCAGGAAGGCAAACGGAATCTTGGCCTTTATTTCAAAGGGGATGGAGTATAAAAGCAGGGAAGTCTTGCTACAGTTATACAGGATATTGGTGAGGCCACACCTGGAATACCTGGTTTTGGTTTCCATATTTACGAAAGGATATACTTGCTTTGGAGGCAGTTCAGAGAAGGTTCACTAGGTTGATTCCGGAGATGAGGGGGTTGACTTATGAGGAAAGGTTGAGTAGGTTGGGCCTCTACTCATTGGAATTCAGAAGATTGAGAGGTGATTTTATCGAAACGTATAAGATTATGAAGGGCTTGACAAGGTGGATGCAGAGAGGATGTTTCCACCGATGGGGGAGACTAGAACTAGGGGACATAATCTTAGAATAAGGGCTGCCCATTTAAAACTGAGATGAGGAGGAATTTTTTCTGTGAGGATTGTAAATCTGTGGAATTCGCTGCCTCAGAGAGCTGTGGAAGCTGAGACATTGAATAAATTTAAGACAGAAATAGACAGTTTCTTAACCGATAAGGGAATAAGGGGTTATGGGGAGTGGGCAGGGAAGTGGACCTGAGTCCATGATCGGATCAGCCATGATCGTATTAAATGGCGGAGCAGGCTCGAGGGGCCGTATGGCCTACTCCTGCTCCTATTTCTTATATTCTTATCCCTTGATTCCCTTAATATTCTAAAATCTATCGATCTCAATACTCAATGACTGAGCATCCACAGCCCTCTGGGGTAGAGAATTCCAAAGATTCACCACCTTCTGAGTGAAGACATTTCTCTTCGCCTCAGTCCTAAATGGCTGACCCCTGATTCTGAGAATGTGACCCCTGGTTCTGGACTCCCCAGCCATCTACCCTGTCAATGCCTTGCAAGAATGTTATATGTTTCAATGAGATCACCTCTCATTCTTCTAAACGCTAGAGAAAATAGGCCCAGTCTACTCAATCTCTCCTCATAGGACAATCCCCTCAACCCAGGAATCAGTCTGATGAACCTTTGTTGCACTCCCTCTACGGCAAGTATATCCTTTCTTAGGTAAGGAGACTAAAACTCCACACAATATGCCAGGTGTGGTCTCACTGGGACTCTATATAATTGCAGCAAGACATCTTTACTCTTTTACTTAAATCCTCTTGTAATAAAAGCCAACATACCATTTGAGTTCTTAATTGCTTGCTGTATCTGCATGTAAACTTTCAGTGATTTCAAGCATTTTCTGTTTATATTTCATCATCTTCATAGCCAGTCCCTCGGAATCGAGGAAGACTTGCTTCCACTCTTAAAATGAATCCTTCGGTGGCTGAACAGTCCAACACGAGAACCATAGTCCCTGTCACAGGTGGGACAGATAGCCGTTGAGGGAAAGGGTGGGTGGGACAGGTTTGCCGCACATAATTAGTTGCAAAGCGGTTTGGCACGTCCTGTGGTCATGAAAGGCACTATATAAATGCAAGAGTTTCTTTTTTAATGTGCTACCCTGGCCGCAATTAGCTAGCTCAGCGTAGGTCAGGAATCAAACTAAGGACCTTTTGGTCTGCATGCCCTAGTGCTAAGCAGGTTGCTGTTCTTATGAGTTTGTGAGCTAGTGTTCCTCCTCCTTTAATCAGAACTGATTTGGGCAAAATTCGCTCTTCCTTCCCTCCCTCCAATTCACCTCACTCTTCCTCCCAATCACGTCCCTTCTCTCCCAATCGCCTCACTCTCCCTCCTGATCACTTCCCTTCTCGCCCAATCACCTCACTCTCCCTCCCAATCACTTTTGCACATCCATTTTGAACCAAAAATGCATAGATGTGAGTATTTTTTAAATAGTGAAAAGTTAGTAACAGTGGAGGTCCAAAGAAATTTAGCAGTCTATATACACAGATAACTAAAATGGAGTAGGTACAAAAAATAATCAAAAAGGCTACTGGAATCTTAGCCTTTATAACTCGAGTTCGAGAATATAAAGGGGAGGAAGTTTTTCTACAGCTGTACAAAGCCCTGGTTCGACCACATCTGGAGTACTGTGTAGTTCTGGGAACTGCACCTGAGAAAGCCTTGGAGGGAATGCAACGCAGAACCACCAGAATGTTACCAGGGCTCCAAGGGTTATATTATGAGGAGAGATTACATAAACTAGCCTTGTATTCCCTGGATTTTAGAAGGTTAAGGGGTGATTTGATTGAGGTATTCAGGATTTTGAAAGGAATTGATAGGGTAAAGATAGAGAAAAACTTTTTCTGCCGGTGGGTGAGACCAGGACAAGGGGCAATAACCTTACTATCTGAGGCAGGCCATTCAGGAGAGAAGTTGGAAAACACTTCTTCATGCAAAGGGTGATAGAAGTATGAAACTCTCTTCCGCAAAAAGCAGTAGTTGCTAGCTGAATTAATCATTTTCAAGCTGAGATTGGTCGATTTTTGCTAGACAAGGGTATAAAGGGATATGGAGCCAAAGCAGGTAGGAGTTTGGACACCGATTAGTCATGATTCATTGAATGGTGGAACAGGCTCGGGGAGCTGAATTGCCTACTCTTGTTCTCATGATCCTATGTTCCCCGCTCCCTCGCGATCGCCTCGCTCTACCTCCCGATTACTTCTTCCCATCATCCCAATTACTTCCCCCTCCCTCCCGATCAATTCCTCCCTCCTTCCTGATTGCCTTGCACTCCCTCATGATTACTTCTCCCTCCCTCCTGATCACTTCTCCCCCCCCCCCCACAATCACTCCCCCCTCCCTCCCAATCTTACCCCCCACCCACCTACAGTTAGAACAGAGTAGATGGAATTTTGTTCTGCATTTAGCCTTACTGTACCTGCCTTGGGTGTGCTTGGTGCTAATAGTTAGGAGGGCCAATGAAACTGTTGCATTCCCAATCACCAGCAGCCCCGACTTTGATGAGCACAAATTTCTTGGGGTAAAAAGGCAAGCAAAAAAAGTTGAGAACCAGTCCGGGCTGTTTGCTGGGATCGTGTTTCAGTTTCTAATTTTAGAAAAAACATGACAGGATAGCCGACTCTTTTCAGCCATTGGAAATTTCACCAGTGGTTGGAGACCGATAAGCCAAGCTCAGCACATATATTGAGGTACACGGGACTCTGGCTTCCCTCACTCGAGTGCAGTGCCATTGAGGCAGTATAACTGCGTGCTGGCTGCCCACATGGTTCCAAAGCCACTACCAATTATCAAACAGTAACGGAAGTTCATCTGCTGCATAAATATGGAGACAACTACTTTGCTACCTGTTGGTCTTGTTAGATTTTTTGTAACTTTATAATCATAAAATGATCTGAATGTAAATTCTAATGATCCTGGTCTTTACTGAAAATATTAAAAACGTTAAATTGCTTTCACAGATGACTCCTGACCTTCCCACACAAGCCCTTTCCTAAAACTACAAAATAAAACCAGGCTGACGAGAATCTATTATTTTCTGTGCGTTTCTCAATAATATCTGCCAACATAAAAGACCGGAAAATTGAAAAACTGTATTATTACACAATAAAATGTTATCACGGGTTAAAACAGAGAACGAGATACACTGGTCAGATGATGTACATCATTAAATCAGTCGCAAAGCGGAGCTGGCGGCTAATCCCGTACAAATGAAAGATTGACCAGAGGCTCTCTACATACCTTATTTTACTTTCTAGGCGATGAAAAGGAAGAATACCGGTCATGCTTAATCACACACGAAGCGCTGAAGTGCATTGATCTATTTTTGTGCCTTACCCGCTAGTAACTTGTAATTGACACTCCGCACACGCGCTCTAGGATTGATCAAATGGATCTAAAGTACTACACACAACTTGGGCAAGGTAAAGCAAGGGGGAGAACACATTTCAGACTCCTCAATATCAGTCCAGAACCAGCTGTTAATTCTGAAGCTGTCTTAATAGAACATTCTATATCAAGCTGTAGCAAGTGAGTACTGAACTCATGCCCCGCTCCTCCCAGTGTAAACTACGGGTGATTTTATATTTCTGATCATGCACTACATAAATGTTTCCTACATTCTGATCCCACACACACAATGGGCCCAAGTTTCCACATGATTCACGCCTGATTTTTAGGAGCAACTGGTGGAGAACGGACTATTTTAGAAATTGCAATTCTCCACATTTTTTTTTCTGCAGTTCTAGTCAGGTAGAACAGTTCTAGTTTAGAACAGAATTTTTTCTTCAAAAGGGGGCGTGTCCGGCCACTGACGCCTGATTTGAAAGTTTCCACAGTGAAAATGTACTCCAAACTAAAGTAGAATGGAGCCAGTGAAGATTTTTGTAGAACTGAAAAAACCTGTTCTACACATTAAAAAATCAGGCGCAGGTTACAAATTAGGCGTCCAGAACGAGGTGGGGGGGGGAAGGGAACTCATTAAATTCGACAATAAATCCTTATTTATACTTCTACAAATATTATACAAATAAATCCAACCTGAATAAACATTTATAAGCCAAGAAAAGATTAAATAAACCATCTTCCTGTGTGAAAGTGCTTCAGCCAGGGAGAATTTTGCAGCCATTCGTGCCGCTGAGCGGGAGGGGGGGGGGGAGAAAGCCGTTCGTGTCGCTGAGCGGGAGGGGGAGAGAGAGAGAGAGAGAGTGTGAGGGAGGGAGGGAGAGAGAGAGATGGGGGGAGGGAGGGAGAGAGAGAGGGGGAGGGAGGGAGAGAGAGAGAGAGAGCGGGGGGGGGGAAGAGAGAGCGGGAGGGGGGTGGGGAAGGGAGAGGTCAGATCGGATCCAGTCCGGGAGTCGGGAGTCGGGTCCAGTGGGGGGCGGGTCGGGGAACAGGAGCGCGGGTCGGGTCAGTCGGGGGGGGGAGGGGGGGAGCAGGTCTCGGGGCGGGGGGGGAGCGGGTGTCTGGTCTGCGGGGGGGGGGAGCTTTATCCACGTAGCCCCAGTGAGGCCATTCAGCCAGGGCTAGGGGCTGCGTGCTTCGGGCCCCTCCCACACAGTTCGGCGCCTGGAGCTACTGCACTTGTGTGCTGACTGTAGCGCGCATGTGCAGAGGTCCCGGCACTGTTTTCAGCGCCGGGACCTGGCTCCGCCCCCACCACAGCTCGTGCTGGCTGCGCCGACGGCCAGAGGACCTGTAAGTAGGTGGAGAATACCGAGGATTTTTTTAGGCGCCGTTTTAGGCGCGAAAAACGGGCGCCCAGCTTGGAGGGGCGCCCGTTTTTTTTCTTGTGGAAACTTGGGCCCAATGAGTGGCGTCTCTACACTACCAGTAATGAAGCATTAACCACACTCGATCAGCTTCGCTGGGCAGACCACTTAGTTCGCATGCCAGACACGAGACTCCCGAAGCAATTGCTCTACGCGGAGCTTCTTCGCGGCAATCGAGCTAAAGGTGGACAGCGGAAACGTTACAAGGACACCCTCAAAACCTCCCTGGTGAAGTGCGACATTACCACTGACATCTGGGAGACCCTGGCCAAAGACCACCCTAGGTGGAGAAAGTGCATCCGGGAGGGCGTTGAGCTCTTCGAATCTCAATGCTGTGAGCGTGAAAAGGTCAGGCACAGGCAGCGGAAGGAGCGTGTGGTAAATCAGTGCCCCCCCCACCCCCCCTCCCCCGACGAATATCTGTCCCACATGTGACAGGATCTGTAGCTCTAGTGTTGGACTGTTCAGCCACCAAAGAACTCACTTTAGGAGTGGAAGCAAGTCTTCCTCAATTTCGAGGGACTGCCTATGATGATGAGTAATTTCATGCGGTATACCTTGGGTCTGAATACATCTCTTTGCATTAATCTGTCATCTGTCAACTCCACTTCGAATGGTTGAAAAGCATTAGCAAAAAAAGATAGCAAACATTCAGCAAGCAGCATTAACCAGATACATGTGTGCTCAATTTTCCACTTTGCCGATTTTTGGCGACCATGAGGAATAACGACTGATTTTGTTGTGCCCGATTGCGGCAAAAAAAAAGTTGGAACTGTGAAGACCTTACACAATACCACAAATCCACATGAGGCACATTCTATAGACAAGGTCACTCCATGACCTGAACCTTTATTCACAGGACCAAGAAGTGATGACCCTGCATGGGACCTCCCTTTATATACCTAGATGATCAGGTGAGGAGTGTCTCTCACAAGTTCACCCCCTGTGGTCAAGGTGTGCATTTCTGACATATATACAGTATTGCAGTGTTGTTGCATGAAGGTTACATACATGACATCACCTCCCCCTCAACATCTTATTGGGATCATAGGTTAAGTCTCTCAGCTGGTCTGCGCTCTCTCGTGGAGCACCGCAGTTGAGGCTCTGGTTGTTGAGCCTTGGTTTGCGTGTCTGTCACCTGTGGTGATTCCGGGCTGACCGCAGGGACTGTGCATGCTGCTGAATGTTCTTGTTGCTCGTTCACTGGCGGTGGTGTGAATACCATCTCATGATCTTCCTCAGGTTCCTCAGTGTCCATGCTGAACCTTTTTTTTACTTGGTCCAGATGCTTGCGGCATATCTGCCCATTATTAAGTTTAACCACTATGACCCTATTCCCCTCTTTGTCGATTACAGTACCCTCAAGCCATTTGGGCCCCAAAACGTGATGGAGAACAAATACGCGGTCATCAATTTCTATACATCTCCCCCTTGAATTTCGGTCATGGTACTCGTTTTGGGACTGGCGCTTGCCCTCAACAATGTTGGACAGGACTAGATGAATGAGGGACAGCTGAGCTTTGAGTGTTCGTTTCATGAGTAGCTCCACGGGCGGGACCCCCGTGAGCGAATGCGGTCGGGACCTATAGGCCAGCAGGAAGCGCGATAGGCGGCATTGAAGGGAGGGTCCTTGAATCCGGAGCATACCTTGCTTTATGAATTGGACCGCCTGACCATTGGGGGCTGGCTTGAACGGTGTTGTCCTGACATGGTTAATGCTATTACCTGATATGAACTCCCGGAATTCGTAGCTTGTGAAACATGGGCCATTATCACTAACAAGGATGTCTGGCAAGCCGTGGGTCGCAAAGACCATGCGCAGACTCTCCACGGTGGTGGATGTCGTGCACGAATTCAAAATGATGCACTCGATCCATTTCGAATACGCATCAACCACAATGAGAAACATTTTTCCCATGAATGGGCCCGTGTAGTCTACATGAATACGTGAACATGGCCTGGTGGCCCAAGGCCACAGGCTGAGCGGGGCATCCCTCAGGGCATTACCTAGCTGGGCACACGTCATGCACCTGTGAACACAGTGTTCCAGGTCTGAATCAATTCCCGGCCACCACACATGTGACCGGGCAATGGCCTTCATCAGCACGATGCCTGGGTACTCGCTGTGGAGTTCCCTGATGAATGCTACCCGGCTGCCCCATAGTAGGCAGTCGGCTTGGATGGAGAGCTCATCCATCAGTCTGTGAAACGGTCTGACCTCCTCAGGGCATGCTCCGTGTGCAGGCGCCCAATCCCCAATCAGGACACATTTCTTAATCAAGGATAGGAAGGGATCGCTGTTGGTCCAGATTTTGATCTGGCGGGGTGTGATGGGGGAGCCTACGCTGTCAAAGGCATCGACAGCCATGACCATCTCAGCGCTTTGCTCCGCTGCCCCCTCAGTGGTGGCCAGTGGAAGCCCGATGAGCGCGTCAGTGCAATTTTCGGTGCCGGGCCGGTGCCAGATGGTGTAGTCATATGCAGTGAGCGTGAGAGCCCATCGCTGTATGCGAGCTGATGCATTGGCATTGATGGCCTTGCTGTCTGACAGCAGGGATGTTAACGGCTTGTGGTCCGTTTTTAATTCGAACCTCCTGTCATAAAGGTACTGATGCATCTTTTTCACCCCATAGACACATGCGAGTGCTTCCTTCTCAACCATCCCATAACCCCGTTCAGCTTGAGAGTGACCTGGAGGCATAAGCCACAGGTTGTAGTTGACCCTCAGCGTTACCCTGCTGCAACACGCACCCAACCCCATAGGATGATGCATCACATGTCAGAACCAATTTCTTATGGGGGTCGTACAGGGTCAACAACTTATTTGAACAAAGAATGGTTCCACGCCCGATTGAAAGCCTGTTCCTGACAGTCCCCCCCAAAACCATTTGATAAGGTGCCACACAAAAGGTTACTGCAGAAGATAAAGGTACGCGGAGTCAGAGGAAATGTATTAGCATGGATAGAGAATTGGCTGGCTAACAGAAAGCAGAGAGTCGGGATAAATGAATCCTTTTCGGGTTGGAAATCGGTGGTTAGTGGTGTGCCACAGGGATTGGTGCTGGGACCACAACTTTTTACAATCTCCGTAGATGACCTGGAAGAGGGGACAGAGTGTAGTGTAACAAAATTTGCAGATGACACAAAGATTAGTGGGAAAGCGGGTTGTGTAGAGGACACAGAGAGGCTGCAAAGAGATTTAGATAGGTTAAGTGAATGGGCTAAGGTTTGGCAGATGGAATACAATGTTGGAAAATGTGAGGTCATCCACCTTGGAAAAAAAAATTGTAAAAGGGAATATTATTTGAATGGGGAGAAATTACAACATGCTGCGGTGCAGAGGGACCTGGGGGTCCTTGTGCATGAATCCCAAAAAGTTAGTTTGCAGGTGCAGCAGGTAATCAGGAAGGCGAATGGAATGTTGGCCTTCATTGTGAGAGGGATGGAGTACAAAAGCAGGGAGGTCCTGCTGCAACTGTACAGGGTATTGGTGAGGCCGCACCTGGAGTACTGCATGCAGTTTTGGTCACCTTACTTAAGGAAGGATATACTAGCTTTGGAGGGGGTACAGAGATGATTCACTAGGCTGATATCGAGATGAGGGGTCTACCTTATGATGATAGATTGAATAGACTGGGTCTTTACTCATTGGAGTTCAGAAGGATGAGGGGTGATCTTATAGAAACATTTAAAATAATGAAAGGGATAGACAAGATAGAGGCAGAGAGATTGTTTCCACGGGTCGGGGAAACTAGAACTAGGGGGCACAGCCTCAAAATACGGGGGAGCCAATTTAAAACCAGTTGAGAAGGAATTTCTCCTCCCAGAGGGTTGTGAATCTGTGGAATTCTCTGCCCAAGGAAGCAGTTGAGGCTAGCTCATTGAATGTATTCAAATCACAGATAGATAGATTTTTAACCAATAAGGGAATTAAGGGTTATGGGGAGCGGGCAGGTAAGTGGAGCTGAGTCCACGGCCAGATCAGCCATGATCTTTTTGAATGGCAGAGCAGGCTCGAGGGGCTAGATGGCCTACTCCTGTTCCTAATTCTTATGTTCTTATGTTCTTATGCAACCCTTACGCAGGAGCACGTGTAGCAGCTCCAACAATGTGCTTAAGTTCGGCAGGAAGTTCTCGAAATAGTTCAAGAGTCCCAGAAATGAACGCAACTCCGATGTGTTGCAGGGCCTGGGCGCTCGTCGAACCGCCTCCGTTTTGGATTCGGTAGGCCGAATCCCATCTGCAGCAACCCTCTTGCCCAGAAACTCGACCTCAGGAGCCACAAACACACACTTAGACTTCTTGAGTCGCAGGCCTACCCGGTCCAGTCGGCGTAGCACCTCCTCCAGGTTGTGGAGGTGTTCCTCTGTGTCACGACCGGTGATGAGGATGTCGTTCTGAAATAGGATTGTTCCAGGAATGGATTTGAGCAGGCTTTCCATGTTTCTTTGAAAAATCACGGCCGCTGATCGAATGCCAAACGGACACCTGTTGTAAACAAACAGTCCCTTGTGCGTGGTGATGGTGGTCAATAGTTTAGATTCGTCGGCCAGTTCTTGGGTCATGCAGGCTGAAGTGAGGTCCAACTTGGTGAACAGCTTGCCGCCTGCCAGCGTGGCGAAAAGGTCCTCCGCTCTCGGGAGCGGGTATTGGTCTTGTAGGGACACCCGGTTGATAGTGGCCTTGTAGTCGCCACAGATCCTGACCGAGCCATCCGCTTTTAGGATGGGAACGATGGGGCTTGCCCAGTCGCTGAATTCAATGGGCGAGATGATGCCCTCTCTCAGCAACTGGTCCAATTCACTCTCAGACGAACTGTTGAAACCTGCAAATCCTGGCAGCATGTCTGCCCCCACACCTACAGCATGAACTGAGATTCCCACTGTTGTGAACAAAAGAGCTGTTGCGAGGCATTCCTCGCTGATTGTCCCTTTGACTGTTCTTGAGCACCCTGTTAGTGGGTGTCAATAGCCCCATCCCGGGCCGCATTGTCCACTGGGGGGGCGTAAATGTCTGTTCAGCCTACCATTATCTCTGTTGGAGACTTACTCTTGGGTCTATTGCTGCCTGGGGTGTCTCGAACTGCCCTTGCCTGCCTGCGGGGCTCTGTGTCGCGTTTATGATACTAACTCCCTGATCCATCGCCACGTTGGAGGCAGAATTGCGTGCGTATATTATCTTCGTTTCCTCCTCCCCCGCCATAAAAGTCTGAGCCATCAACGCCGCTGCTTCCAAGGTCAAGTCCTTGGTCTCAATTAGCTTTCTGAAATTCCCAGCATGACCGATGCCCTCAATAAAGAAATCCCTTAGCATCTCCCCGCTGCAGGCATCTGTGAACTTACAGAGGCTGGCCAAGCGCCGGAGGTCCGCTACGAAATCCGGTATGCTCTGTCCTTCCCGACGTCGGTGTGTATAGAATCTGTGTCGGGCCATGTGTACGCTGCTCGCTGGTTTGAGGCGCTCACCGATTAGTTTGCTGAGCTCTTCGAAGGTTTTGTCCGCCGGCTTCTCGAGTGCTTTCATGAAAGTCCATAGCTGGTCAGCAGATGAGCACTTCGCTTGTTGGCCACTGCGTCTCCCAGCCAGTCCTTCGTGACAAAACTCTGTTGGAGCCTCTCAATAAAATCGTCCCAGTCCTCACCAACACAGTACCATTCATCTGTGCTGCCGGTGGCCATTCTCGTGGGTCGTTGATTCCCGTTTCCTGTCGCCAATTTGAAGTCCTTCTACAATACCACAAATCCACACGAGGCACATTCTATGGACAAGGTCACTCTATGTCCTGAACCTTTCTTCACAGGACCAAGAAGTGATGACCCTGTGTGGGACCTCCCTTTATATACCTGGGTGACCAGGTGAGGAGTGTCTCCCACAAGTTCACCCACTGTGGTCAAGGTGTGCATTTCTTATGTATATACAGTATTGCAGTGTTGTTACATAAAGGTTACATACATGACAGGAACTTTCACCAAAGTTAAATTTCATTTTGACGCTGCGATACCCGAAGTTAAGCATGGGGGGGCCAACACCAAAATAATGAAGCTTTAATGTAAAGAGATGAAAAAGGAATGTACTTTAACATGATCATTATAAACTATCTTTGTGAGCAAGACTAAACTGCAAAGAAACTGCTCCAATACAGACCTGAGCGCCGAATTTCTTAAGTTAGCATAGGGTTTTCTGAAGATGTGTGAGTGAGTAAGGGAAAGTTTATTTTGCAGTGTGTTCTGGATTGTTTTCGCAGTTCATATGTTGCTACTCCAACATGGAAGGAAGAATGACTTGACTTGGCTCTGAATAATACAGTTCTGGGTAGTGCAGAAGAACAAATAGATGACCTAAAAGTATGGGGACATTTGGGAAGCAGTGACAACAATATAATTAGCTTCAGTATAAGAATAGAAGAGAAAGAGTTGAGGTCAAGGATCCTTGACTGGGAAAAAAACATTCCAGTGAGATTCCCCAAATTAAAGGGAAGAAACAATTTTTTTCAATTTATTCATTCATGGGATGTGGGCGTTGCAGGCAAGGCCAGCATTTGTTGTCCATCCCTAATTGTCCTTGAGAAGGTGGTGGTGAATTGCCTTCTTGAACCATTGAATTCTGTGTGGTGAACGTACTCCCACAGTGCTGACATTGTCATAGCAGTTTGGAAGAACTGAGTGGCTTGTGAGGCCATTTCAGAGGGCAGTTAAGAGTCAACAACATTACCTGGAGTGGGTCTGGAGTCACGTATAGGCCAGACCGGGTAAGGATGACAGATTTCCTTCCCTAAAAGACATTAGTGAACCAGATGGGTTTTTACGAGTCCGGTAGTTTCATGGTCACCATTACTATCATTCCAGATTTATTTAATTAACTGAATTTAAATTCCCCTAGTTGCCGTGGTGAGATTTGAACTCACGTCTGCGACTTATTAGTCCAGACCTCTGGATTACTTGTCCAATAAAATAACCACTATGCTATTGTAACAAATAGAACTGTAGAACTGTAGAACTGCAATTGGAAACATTTAAACCGGAGAATGGAATGGATAGAAATAAAGAAGGGTCGATATCAACGGCTGGGGTTCCTTGAATGAATGAGGAGGTTTAGATCAAATTTGAAACTAAAAATGTATTAGCACTTATAGGGACAAATATAAAGAATATATAAAATAACTGCAAAAAAGATTTGTAAAACTGGGAAGGATGCGAGAAAATTAAAAAAAACAAAGAAAGATAAAAAGGCTTTCTATAAGGCATATAGTTTGTAAAAGAATAATAATGATTGGGGTAGGGCTGCTACGAGATGAAAGAGATAAGCTGGAGAGTGAGGGATTGACAAAGACATTAAATAAGTACTTTGCCTCTGTTTTAACAGAAGAGGTGGTTATTCGGATTATGGAACTACCAGAGATTGGTGTAGAGCAGTTGATGAAGGTTACTATTCAAAGAGAAATGGTACTGAAGAAGTTACTCAAATATAAGGCAGACAATTCACCAACCATGGCTTACCTTCAAGAATCCTGAGGGAAGCTTGCAAATAAATAGCGGAAGCTCCACCTATAATTTTCCAAACTTCTGTGGAAAGGAAAATGATGCCAATGAATTCAAGGGTGACATACGTGAAAACCCTCTTTAAAAAAGGAAATATGGACAAGACAGAAAATTTTAGGCCATCTGACATTACTTCGAGCACTGATAAACCACCAATCTATAAAACAGGAAGAAATGCTTCCAGGACCAATCGGCTCCAGACCTCATTACAACCTTGGGCCAAACACGGAAATACAGCTGAATTCCAGAGGTGAGGTAAGCATGACTTTCCTTGAAATTCAAGGTAGCATTTGACCGAGTGTGGCATCAGACCCCCAGTGAAATTGAGGTCAGTGGGCATCGGGGAGAACTGTCCTCTGGCTGAAGTCATACATAGCACAAAGGAAGATGGTTGTGGTTGTTGGAGGCCAAACATCTCAGCCCCAGGACATTGCTGCAAGAGTTCCTCAGGGCAGTGTCCTAGGCCCAACCATCTTCAGCTGCTTCATCAATGACCTTGTCTCCATCATAAAGTCAGAAGTGGGGATGTTTGTTGATGATTGCCTAGTGTTCAGTTCCATTCGTAACTCCTCAAATAATAAAGCAGTCCATCCCCACATGAAGCAAGATCTGGACGACATTCAGGCTTGGGCTGATAAATGGCAAGTAACATGCGCACTACACAAATGTCAGGCAATAGCCATCTTCAACAAGAGAAGGTCTAACCACTGCCCCTTGACATTTAGTGGCATTGCCATCAACAAATCCCCCATCATCCTGGAGGTTACCATTGACCAGAAACTTAACTGGCCCAGCCACATAAATACTGTGGCAACAAGAGCAGGTCAGAGGCTGGGTATTCTGTGGTGGGTGACTCACTTCCTGACTCTCCAAAGTCTTTCCACCATCTACAAGGCACAAGTCAGGAGTGTGATGGAATACTCTCCACTTGTCTAGAGTGCAGCTCCAACAACACTCAAGAAGCCCAACACCATCCAGGACAAAGCAGCCCGCTTGATTGGGGCACTCCATCCACCACCTTAAACATTCACTCCCTTCACCACCAGCGCACCGTGGTTACAGTGTGTATCATCTACAAGATGCACTGCAGCAACTCACCAAGGCTTATTCAACAGCACCTCCCAAACCCGTGACCTGTACCATCTAGAGGGACCAGGGCAGCAGATGCATGGGAACACCACCACCTCCAAATTCCCCTCCAAGTCACACACCATCCTGATTTGGAAATATATCACTGTTCCTTCACCATCGCTGGACCAAAATCCTGGAAATCCCTACCTAACAGCACTGTGGGAGTACCTTTACCACACAGACTGCAGCGGTTCAAGAAGACCACCTTTTCAAGGGCAATTAGGGATGGACAATAAATTCTGGCCTTGCCAGCGACGCTCATATCCTGTGAATTTAAAAAATACTGAGTGCTTAGAGAAACAGGAGTTAACCAAGACCAGTCAGCATGAATAGCTAAAAGGCAGGGTGTGTTCAGTAACCTTATATAATGGTTTGAAGAAATAACAAGACAAAATAGATGAAGGAAATGTAGTGGATGTGATTTATATGGATTTTCACAGTGCAATAATGCACAGTAAGTTATGTGGATGAGAGCAGGATGTTACAAAGGAATATAGACAGACTAAGTGCGCGGGCAAAACTATGACAGATGGAGTTCAATGTGGGGAAGTCTGAGGACATCCACTTTGGATCTGGAAAAGAAAATGAGAATATTTCTTTTATGGTGAGAGACTAAGACCTGTGCAGGAGCAAAGGGATTTATGTATCCATGCACACAAACCTATAAAAGCTAGTGCAAACGCACAAAAAGTAATCAAAAAGGCTAATGGAATGTTGGCCGTGATCCCAAGGGGTTGGAATTGAAAAGGTGTACAGAGCCTTGGTCAGACCCGATCTGAAGTACCGTTCAGCTTTTGGCACTGAACTTCAGGAAAGATACATTAGCCTTTGAGAATGATACCAGAGCTTAAAGGTATAAGGTTGCATAAACTTGGCTTGTATTCCCTTTAGTTTAGAAAGTTGAGTCGGGGTCTAGTTGAGGTGTTAAAATGAAAGAGGGATTCGATAGAAAATGCTGGAAATACTCAGCAGGTCAGGCTGCATCTGTGAAGAGAGAAGCAGAGTTAATGTTTCACATCGATGACCTTCGTCATGTTAACTCTGTTTCTCACTCCAAAGTTGCTGCCACACCTATTTCCAGCATTTTCTGTTTTAATTTCAGATTTCCAGCAGCTGCAGTATACTGCTTTTGTATAAGCCTCGATAGAGTAGATACAGAGAAATTATTTCCTCTGGTGGGGGCATCTAGAACAAGAGTGCATAATCTTAAAATTAGAGCTGGGGGCCAAATTTAAGCCTCTTGAAAAGGTCTGTTACCGCCGGAAAGTGGCGGCCAAGTAGCCGACTTCTGGTCCAATGGCTGTTGCCAGCGAAATTGTCCTCGGGGGTTTTACCGGCGGTGCTCACTTCTGCCCCGCTCCCCCCACTTTCGCCGCGGTATTGTGGATGCAGCCGTGATGATGCAATTAAAGCGCACACCGCTGCCTCTCCGCCCCGGAAGCTATATTCAACATTAAAAAAAACTTGCTGCCTGACGGTGCCCCCGACTGCTTTTTGTGTCGGAGCACTGTGCTGGCCTGCTCAAAACCGCCACTGGAGGAGAAAGGATTATTTTTGAAATCGCGATTTTTTTTTTGGAGGGAAATTTTTCGCACATGTGAAAGATTGTTGGGAGTTGCAAAAACTTTTCCGGACTTGTGTGTATAACATTTTGCGGACTTTTGAAGTTTATCACTCGCCCTATTGACATCTGCAGTGATTAGTAGTGGCCTGGGGGCCTCAATCTGTGCTCCACAGAGGCCTCATAATGTGGATTGAGCCTACAGACGCAATGGGCTCAAGGCTAGCAGGGAAACGCCTTGTGCAGATTGTGCACTGCAAGGAGGCATGCAGGAGAAGGTGACGCCGTCCAGAGCAGCGGGCAAGGGAGGCAGCAGACATGGCTGCCCAACATAGAGAAGGGCCTGGAGTTGGGCATAGACCTCAAGGCAGAGAGGTTGGTCAGGAAGGAGCTGGCATGAGGAGGAGGGTCAGGTCAATAATGGATAATCAAGGGGCTATAGGTAGGGAGAAACTTAATACAATCGCTGTCACTAATGAAATAGTACTAGGAAAAATAATGGGACTAAAGGCAGACAAGTCCCCTGGACCTGATGCCTTACATCCTAGGGTCTTGAGAGAAGTTGCTGCAGAGATAGTGGATGCATTGGTTGTAATCTACCAAAATTCTCTGGATTCTGGGGTGGTCCCAGCAGATTGGAAAAACACAAATGTAACGCTCCTATTTAAAAAAGGAGGCAGACAAAAAGGAGGAAACTATAGACCAGTTAGCCTAACATCTGTTGTTGGGAAGATGCTGGAGTCCATTATTAAGGAAGCAGTAGTGGGACATTTGGAAAAGCATGATTCAATCAAGCAGAGTCAGCATGGTTTTATGCTGGAGTTCTTTGAGGATGTAATGAGCAGGGTGGATAAGGGGGAACCAATTGATGTGGTGTATTTGGATTTCCAGAAGGCATTCAATAAGGTGCTACATAAGAGGATACTACACTAGATAATAGCTCATGGGGTTGGGGGTAATATATTAACATGGATAGGGTACTGGCTAACTAACAGAAAACAGAGAGTCGGGATAAATGGGTCATTTTCCGGTTGGCACACAGTAACTAGTGGAGTGCCACAGGGATCGGTGCTGGGTCCTCAACTATGTACAATCTATATAAATGAATTGGATGAAGGGACCGAGTGTAATGTAGCCAAGTTTGCTGATGACCCAAAGATGGGTGGGAAAGCAAATTGTGAGGAGGATACAAAAAATCTGCAAAGAGATATAGACAGGCTAAGTGAGTGGGCAAACATTTGGCAGATGGATTATAATGTGGAAAAATGTGAGGTGATCCATTTTGGCTGAAATAATAGAAAAGCAAATTATAATTTAAATGGAGAAAAATTGCAAAGTGCTGCAGTACAGAGAGACCTTAGTTAGTTATGCAAGTACAGAAAGTGATCAGGATGGCAAATGGAATGTTGGCCTTTATTGCAAGGGGGATAGAGTATAAAAGAAGAGAAGTCCTGCTACAACTGTACAGGGTATTGGTGAGGCCATAACTGGAGTACTGCGTACAGTTTTGGTTTCTATATTTAAGGAAGGATATACTTGCATTGGAGACTGTTCAGAGAAGTTTCACTTGGTTGATTCCGGAGATGAGGGGGTTGACTTATGAAGATAGGTTGAGTAGGTTGGCCTATACACATTGGAGTTCAGAAGAATGAGAGGTAATCTTATTGAAACTTATAAGATAATGAGGGGGCTCGACAAGGTGGATGCAGAGAGGATGTTTCCACTCATAGGGGAAACTAAAACTAGGGGGCATAGTCTCAGAATAAGGGGCCGTCCATTTAAAACTGAGTTGAGGAGGAATTTCTTCTCTGAGAGTTGTAAATCTATGGAATTCTCTGCCTCAGAGAGCTGTAGAGGCTCGGTCATTGAATATATTTAAGGTGGAGATAGACAAATTTTTGAGCGATAAGGGAATAAAGGGTTATGGGGAGCAGGCAGGGAAGTGGAACTGAGTCCATGATCAGATCAGCCATGATCTTATTGAATGGCGGAGCAGGCTCGAGGGGCCAAATGGCCTACTCCTGCTCCTATTTCTTATGTTCTTATGTACACTGACCCCCCCGCAGCAGATAGTGGGCAATGAGGCAGATGCTTGCCAGCAACAGCCTGCAGAGGCTGAGGAGCATCAAGAGGATGAGGGAGAAGGCAATCAGCCAGCTGCCATAGGAGGAGCCCAGCATAGAGTTGGGGGAAGAAGGCCCTACTGTCCAAGGGTCCACCGCCATCAGTTTTCTTTCATGGAGCTAACCGATGAGTAATGCCTGCGAAGGCTCCAATTGAGGAAGCACTTCCTCAGGGAGCTGTGCAATCTCCTGCACCCAGATCTGCAGCCTCAGACAAGGCTGAGGACAGCTCGGAGTGCTGAAACCAAACTGACCATTGCACTCAACGTTTATGCAACTGGTTCTTTTCAGTCTGCAACTGCAGATATAGCCTACATATCTCAGTTCTCCGCCCATCGCTTCATCCATCAAGTCATAGACGCTCTCTACAGGAGAAGAGTGCAATACATTTCTTTCCTGATGAGCAGGGAGAAGCAGATGGAGCAGCAGACCGTATTTCTGTGGATTGCGGGGTTCCCCAGGGTGCCATTGACTGCACACATGTTGCACTGAGGGCACCACAAACCCATGCTGGGATGTTTATGAACAGAAAGGGATTCCACTCCCTCAATGTCTAGCTGGTGTGTGACCACCAGTGCAAGATCATGGCAGTTGATGCCCAATATCCAGACAACAGCCACGATGCCTTCATCCTGCACCAGAGCAGTGTGCCAGCCGTGTTCTCGGGCCCAAACCAGGATTATGGATGGTTGCTAGGCGACAAGGGACTTGTGCACTTGGCTGCTGACTCCCCTTTGCAACTCCAGGACTGCTGCCGAACATGCTTACGATGACTCTCATTCTGCCACCAGCTGCATAATTGAGCACTGCATCGGGATCCTCAAGCAGAGGTTCCATTGCCTGTACCGCTCTGGTGGAGGTCTGCAGTACTCGCCTGAGCGGGTCTCCCTATTTATGGTCATCTGCTGCATGCTTCACAACCTGCCAATCATGAGGGGCCAGCCACTGGAGGTCGATCCAGCAGTACCACCTCAGGAGGAGGCACAGCAGCAGGAGGAGGCAGCGCAGGAGGAGGAGGTGCAGGAGTCGGACCAGGATGAGCGTCGCCAGCCACCCCGGAGGCGTCATCGCCATCCCAACCCTGCAAAGGAAGTGCAGACCCGTCTCATTGCTGCTCGTTTCCGCTGAGTTAATGCCCAGATCACCCTTCATCTTTGCTTTTTCATGGCCATCCCAATGTGTCCTTTCATACATCATTGCCCCCCGTCAAATTATAAACCTGCCCAGATATAGGAACACAAAATTAAAATGTATTACATAATAAAGAAAGGTGCACAAAACAGACACATCATCTCTCACCCTTGTGCATCTCCTTATAACCCCTTCACCGCAGTGTCTTCCCTGTGGCTGCCTCATGGGTCTGGGAAAGCTGCTGTGTTTCATGTGTAGAAGTTGCAAGTGTCCTTCTCGAACACCCTCGACCAGCTCTGGCCTTGGAAGGGCCGGTTGGAGACTGGGCAGCAGTCGGCCTTGGCTCGGCCGACTCCATGCTTGGAGGCAATGGTGGAGTGACAGATCTGGGGCCAGGAATGGTGTGATCCTGAGGGAGTACATCATCACAATCCTGGTCCAAGGAGCCTGCGTCACTCCCCGGGGGGTGGCACATTACCACCACCACCAATCTGAGGGAGCTCGTCTGTGCTTGCACACTTTCGGAAGGAAAGGCACAGTAGGCGCTGGCACTTTCAGGGAGAGATAGAATTAAAGAAGGGCCTTCACTTACTCATGCTGGCCACAATGGCATCGGCAGTACCGGAGGCCGCAAGGAAGGCAGCATGTCTGCCCAGTAGCGCCTCCACCCTCTCCTCCAGAGGCATCAGGATCTGAAGCTGAGGCCTGCCACCACCAGTCCTCCTTTGCTCCATTCAGTTTTGCGCAACCTTGGCTTGCAAAACAAAGAATGGTTGCTGAGTAGCGGTGTCATGAGGCATCAAAAATGAGTGCACAAGTGTGTGTCCCTGACATGCAAGGAAGCCTCCATTGCTATATATATATATACAATTATATGGGCCTCAACAGTGAAATGCTGCTTGAGTGACAATATAGTGAAGGTGGGAAATGAGAGGAGGAGGAAGGAGAGGCTTGCAGATGGAAGGTCAACAGTTGGTGCAACAGGTACTCACTTTCATCAGACGAATGATGTCATTCATCCTTTTTCTGCATCGAGTGGCGGTCCGGTCATGAATGGAGATCCCTGAGACCTCCACAACTATCTCTTTCCAGGCTTTGGTAAAATCCTCCCGAGTAGGTCTCCCTGCATCAGGGTACAGGACTCGCCTCCTTCCCTCCACAGCCTGCATCAGTGTCTCGAATTCTGCATCGGAAAAATGGGTTTCCCTCCTTGGTACAGGTGCAGCAACCAAGGACTACACTCAAACGCCTTCCCTCCTCTGGGCCTAGCTGCAAACCCTGACCTTTAAGAAGGCCCGGAAGCAGCTGCCTCATTAAGGTCAAATCAGCAGATAAATTTCCCTGTGCAAACTCCACCCCACGCTCCCCACCCACACGGCTGCAAAGTGCCGATTCCCGCTGGCCAATACCGCTGCGTGCCATTATTTTTTAAATCGGTGAATTTCGATCCAGGAGTATGTTGGAAAACCATTGCAGCGGTAATAAAAAGCGGTAGGTGTGACCCGTTTTGGGCGGACCTGAATTTTGGCCCCAGGATATTTAAGTGTGAAATCAGTAACAGCAACAACTGATATTTAACTGTTATCGTAGTAAAACGTCTCAGGCGCTTCACAGGAGCGTTATAAAATAAAAGTTGACATTGAGCCACATAAGGAGATATTAGGGCAGATGACCAAAAGCTTGCTCAAAGAGTTAGATTTTAAGGAGTGTCTTAATGGAAGTAAGAGAGGTAGAGTGGCAGAGAGGTTTAGGGAGGGAATTCTAGAGTTTAGGGCTTTGGTAGATGAAGGCACGGCCACTAATTGTGGTGCGATTAAAATGCTCAAGAGGCCAGAATTTGACGAGTGCAGATAGCTCAGAGGACTGTGGGGCTGTGGGAGATTACAGAGATAGGGACAGGCGAGGCCATGAATGGATTTGAAAACAAAGATGAGAATTTTAAAATTGAGGTACTACTTAACCAGGAGCCAATGTAAGTCAGCGAGCACAGGATGATGGATGAATGGGATGGTGTGAGTTAGGACATGGGCAGCAGCATTTTGGATTACCTTAAGTTTACGGAGGGCAAAATGTGGGAGGACAGCCAGGAGTATGTTGGAATAGTCAAGTCTAGAGGCAACAAAGGCATGGATGAGGGTTTCAGCAGCAGATCAGCTGAGGTAGGGATGGAGTTGGGCGATGTTCCAGAAGTGAAAAATAGGCAGTCTTAGTGATGGCACGAATATGTGTCAGATGCCCATCTCGAGGTCAAATATGATACCAAGGTTGCAAACAGTCTGGTTCAGCCTCAGGCAGTTAACAGGGAGAGGGATGAGTCGGTGGCAAGAGAATGGTGTTTATGGCAGGGACCGAAGACAATGGCTTTGGTCTTCCCAATATTTCATTGGAGTTCATTTCTGCTCATCCAGTACTGGATGTTGGACAAGCAGTTTGACAATTCACATACAGTAGAGGGGTCAAAAGGTGGTGGTGAGGTAGAGCTGGTTTTCATCAACATACAAGTGGAAACTGATGCTGTGTTTTAGGATGATGTCGCTGAGAGGCAGCATGTAGATAAGAAACAGGAGGGGGCCAAGGATAGATCCTTGGGGAACACCAGAGGTAACAGTACGGGAGTGGGAGGAGAAGCAGGTGATTTTCTGGCTACAATTAGATATATAAGAGTGGAACCAGGTGAGTGCAGTCCTACCCAGCTGGACGACAGTGATGAGGAGTTGGAGGAGGATGGTCTGATTAACTGTGTAAAATCAGGAAACATTTTTTCACACAAAGCGTAGTGGAAATCTGAAAATGTATCTCCCAAATGGCTGTCAATGTTGGTTAATTGAAATTTTCAAGCATGAGATCAATAGATCTTTGTTGCATAAGAGTATCAAGGGATACGGAACAAAGGTGAGTTATGGGATTTAGAGTACAGGTTAGCCATGATCTAACTGAATGATGGAACTAGCTCAAGGGGCTGAGTGATCTACTCCTGTTCCTATACAAGTACTTTCTACTTCTTCTTAGACAATCCCCTGGAGTCGAGGATGATTTGCTTCCACACTAAAATGAGTTCTGAGGTGACTGATGAGACCAATGCGGGATCTACAGTCTCTGTCACAGGTGGGGCAGATGGTGGTTGGAGGGATGGATGGGTGAGGTGCTTGATTTGTTGTATGCTCCTTCCGCTGTTTGTACTTGGCTATCGCGTGCTCCCGGCGAAGAGACTCAAAGTGTTTGGCGCCTTCTTGGGAGCTCCTCCTCCACTTTGGGCGGTCTTGGGCCAGGGTTTCCCAAGAGTCGGTGGGGATGTTACATTTTTTCAAGGAGGCTTTGAGGATGTCCTTGAAGTATTTTCTCTGCCCTCCTGGGGCTCGCCTCCCGTGATGTAGCTCCGAGTATAGTGCTTGTTTCGGGAGTGTAGTATCGGGCATACGCACAATGTGGCCCCTCCATCGGAGCTGATCGAGCATGGTCAATGCCTTGATGCTGGGGATGTTGTCAATGAATTTGCAAGATTTTGGGGAGACAGCTTTGGTGGTACTTCTCCAGTGCTTTGAGGCGGCTATTGTATATAGTCCATGTCTTTGAAGCATATCGGAGGGTGGATATCTCCTATATGCTTCAGAGACATGGACCATATACATGTCCATGTAGACCATGAGCTTGGTGGCGAGTTTGAGATCCTGGTCTTCAAACACTCTTTTCCTCAGGTGGCCGAAGGCTGCACTGGCACACTGAAGGCAGTGCTGGACTTCGTCATCGATGTTTGCCCTTGCTGATAGTAAGCTCCTAAGGTATGGGAAGTGGTCCACATTGTCCAAGGTCTCGCATGGATCTTGATAATCGGGGAGCAGTACTGTGTGGTGGGGGCAGGTTGGTAGAGAAATTTTGTCTTACTGATGTTTAATGTAAGGCACAGACTTTCATATGCTTCAGTGAAGATGTCAGTGATGGTTTGGAATTCGGCCTCCGAGTGTGCACAAACGCAAGCATCATCTGCATATTGTAATTCAATAACAGAGTTTGGAACAACTTTGGGTCTGGACTGAAGGCATCGGAGGTTGAACAATTTCCCGTTTGTCCTGTAAATTAACTCTGCTCCAGTGGGGAGCTTGTTAAAGGTGAGATGTAGCATTGTAGCGAGGAAGATTGAAAAGAGCACTATTGCAATGACACAGCCATGCTTGACCCGGGTCTGCACTTGTATTGGGTCTCTGGTGGATCCATTGGTAAGAATCACAGCTTGCATGTCATTGTGAAGCAGGCGGAGAATGGTGACAAATTTTTAAGGATAGCCAATTTAGAGAAGAATACTCCATAAGCCCTCATAGTTGACAGAATTGAAGGCCTTTGTGAGGTCAAAGAAGGCCATGTACAGAGGTTGATACTGCTCCGTGGATTTTTCTTGAAATTGTCGCGCAGTGAAGATCATGTCCATTGTGCCCCTTAGTGGGCGGAATCCGCATTGCGACTCTGGGAGGAGCTCTTCAGCCACTGGGAGGAGACGATTGAGGAGGATTCTTGCGAAGATTTTCCTGCAGCAGACAGCAGGGAACCTCTTCTGTAATTACCTTAGTCGGAATTTTTCACCTTTCTTATAGATGGTCACGATTGCAGCCTCTCTGACATGCTCTCGTCCTTCCAGATCAGAGATGAGGTCATGGATTCACGCTAAGAGTACTTCTGCGCCATTCTTTAGTACTTCGGCGGGGATTCCATCTACTCCTGAGGCCTTGTTATTTTTCAGTTGTCGGATGGTCTTTTCAGCCTCATGCCACGCTGGGATTGTGATGAGGTGGTGACGGGTAACATGCTGTGGGATGGAGTCAAGGACACTCACGTCAAAGACAGAGTCTTGGTTGAGGAGATCCTCAAAGTGCTCCTTCTACTGGGCACTGACTGGCTCTTTCTCCTTGATGAGCACCTCTCCATTCTTCGCCCACAGTGGAATAGGACCTTGAGCGCTTGGGCCGTAGATGGTTTTGACTGTGCTAAAAAATCCACGCACGTCGTGATTGTTGGCTAGTTGCTGGATCTTCTGCGCTTTTTCTATCCACCATCTGTTTTTTAGGTCCTGAGTTTTTTGTTGGACCTTTAGTTGTCTGTAGATCTGCTTTCTTTCACTTGAGCTGTGATGTTGTTTCCAATTCAAAAATGCCTTGCGTTTGAGGTTTATTAGCTCCTGGATCTCCTGGTTGTTCTCATGAACCAGTCTTGATGTTTTCTGGTAGAGTTACCAAGAGTCTCTTCATAGGTTCTAATTACGGTAGACTTGAGGGCAGACCAGGCACGATGGACACTCTCTGGCTCCAGTTCATTGGAAGTCGCCAGGTTGGCTATGAGGCGTTGGCTGAAAAGGGCTTTCTCGGCAGGGTCTTTGAGTGCTTCAAAGTTGATTTTTCTTTGCGGCAGCATTTCTGTTGCCCCCGCCACTTTGAGGCTACGTTGATGGAGATGGTAGTGTATATGGACTTTAGCAAAGCTTTTGATAAGGTCTCACATGGTGGACTGGTCATGAAGGTTAAAGCCCATGGGATCCAGAACAAGGTGGCAAGTTGGATCCAAAATTGGCTTAGAGGTAGGAAGCAACGGGTAATGGTTGATGGATGTTTTTGTGACTGGAAGGATGTTTCCAGTGGGGTTCCACAGGGCTCAGTACTGGGTTCCTTGCTTTTTGTGGTATATATCAACAATTTAGATTTGCATATAGGGAGTATGATTAAAAAGTTTGCAGATGACACTAAAATTGGTTGTGTAGTTGATAATGAAGAGGAAAGTCATGGGCTGCAGGAGACTATCAATCTACTGGTCAGATGGGCAGAGCAGAGGTAAATGGAATTTAATATGGAGAAGTGTGAGGTAATGCACTTTGGAAGGCTAATAAGGAAAGGGTATACACATTAAGCGATAGGCCACTTAATAGTGTAGATGAACAAAGGGACCTTGGAGTGCTTGTCCACAGATCCCTGAAAGTAGCAGGCCAGGTGGATAAGCTGGTCAAGAAGGCATACGGAATGCTTGCCTTTATTGGCCAAGACATAGAATATAAGAGCAGGGAGATTATGCTTAAATTGTATAATACTCTGGTTCGGTCAAAGCGGGAGTACTGCATGCAGTTCTGGTTGCCGTATTATAGGAAGGATGTGATTGCACTAGAGAGGGTGCAGAGGAGATTTACTAGGATGCTGCCTGGAATGGAGAATCTTAGTTATGAGGACAGATTGGATAGGCTAGGTTTGTTCTCATTGGAACAGAGGAGGTTGAGAGGAGACCTTATTGAGTTGTACAAAATATTGAGGGGCCTGGATATAGTGGATAGCAAGGGCCTATTTCCATTGGTGGAGGGGTCTATTACAAGGGGATATAGTTTTAAGGTGATTGGTGGAAGGTTCAGAGGGGATTTGAGGGGGGCTTCTTCACACAGAGGATTGTGGGGGTCTGGAACTCACTGCCTGGAAGAGTGGTGGATGCAGAAACCCTCACCACATTTAAAAGATGGTTGGATGGTTACGGACCTAGAGCTGGTAATTGGGATTAGACTGGATAACCTCTTGTTGGCCGGTGTAGATATGATAGTAAGTACTGCAGGGAATCGAATACGGCCAGGGTGATGATCTGGACTAGTTTTGATCGCCTGGATGGGTAGGAGAGGAATTTTCCAGATTTTTCCCCCCCAAATTGGCCTGGGCTTTTATCCTATTTTTGCCTCTCCCAGGAGATCACATGACTCCGGTTGGGGTGGAGTGTAGAATGTTTCAGTGTAAGGGGTATCGCAGTTGTGAGGGGCAGACTGGTTGAGCTGGGTGCTCTTTACCTTTCTGCCATTGTTCATTGTTCATAAGTTTATATGTAACCTTCAGGGCTGCTGACTGGGGGCCGTGCGGCTCTCTTTCGGCCAGCGCGGACACGATGGACCGAAATAGCCTCCTTCTGCGCTGTAAATATCTTATGTTTCTATGTTTCTATAACAGAGGCGGTCAGTCCAGCGATCATCAGCTCCTATCATGGGAAGAGTGATGCGACTGTCCTTGCGGTCCCTTGCTTGGACGATGATGTCGTCGAGCAGATGCCAGTGCCTGGAGCAAGGGTGATGCTAGGGGGTCTTGTATTTGTCTTTCTGACGAAACAAGGTGTTGGTTATGACAAGACCATGTTCTGTGCATTTCGTCAGGAGGAGGATACGATTGGAATTGGTTTTCCCTACCCCTTCCCTGCCAATCACCCCTCTCCAGAGGTTTGTGTTCTTTCCAACTATGGCATTAAAGTCACCAAGGAGAATCAATTTTTTGCCCGTTTGAACTCAGGACAGGGATTGATTAAGGCTGGAGTAGAATTCCTCTTTGGCCTCATCCGTTGCTTCCAGAGTTGGGGCGTATGCACTGACGATTGTAGCATACTGGTTCCAGGTTAATGGGTCATGAGGTGTTCACTTATCCCGTAGGGGGAATCTCTAAGAAGCCAAATAAGCTCATTTTTGATGGCGAAGCCAACTCCATGGAGACAGCGTTCTTCTTCTGGTTTGCTTTTACAGAAGAAATTGTATCCACCACCTTGGTCTGGGTTTTTATCTGGTTTTTGCCTCTCCCAGGAGATCACATGACTCCGAAGCTGACCTTCTCCTGCCCGCTGTGTCTCACTCAAGGTGGTGATGTCTATGTTGAAGCATCTGGGGTTCTGGGCAATGAGAGCGGTACGAAGTTCCGGTCTGTCGCTGTTGGGGATGCCCATGAGGGTCCTGATGTTCCAAGTCCCGAACTTCATTTTAAAGGGTAGAAGATGCCTATGCGAGAATTCGTTTAACGTGGGGTGGCCGTTGCTCATCAGCTACCACACGAACTTGACAGAGCAAGGTCTTGGTCCAATGGCAAGGGGATCCAAGATGATTGGAGACCAGACTCTTCTGCATGGGCCTAGCAAACACACACACACACACCACACACACACGTTCCGACTAATTCCCTCAAGTCCTCTCTCCCTGGTTTTCAGAGATCGCAGTGTAGGTAAGCACATTAATCTTGGAGCATAAAGTACTGACACTGTACCCCAGGCCCCCCCGGCTCCAGCTCCAACCCGCTGCTCTTCTGTGCTTTTCCGCACTCTCTCCAGCTGCTCACGCTTTGGTCGTTGGTTATTTACTAGTGACTATGCGTATTCTGGTCTCGTGTCCCAACCTCCCTGCTGGTCCGTGCTATCCCTTCCCTGGGTCTCGACCTCGCTGCTTGCCTCGACCTCCCAATCTCGCTGTTGGCCTTGGTCTCTCCACTTTGCTGCTGATCCATGCTGTACCTTCCCTGGCTCCTGACCTCGCTGCTGGTCTGTGCTCAACCTTCCCTGGGTCCCGGCCTCGCTGTTTGCCCGTGCTTAACCTTCCCTGGGTCCTCGTCGCCCGCCGATTCCTGCAAGTACCAGACAATAGATTTATGGCAAAAATAGTGTCACATGGAATTAAGTTGAAAGCGTCCACATATTTTTGGAGGGTTGAAAGCAATGCATTGGAGTAAAATGAAGTTTTAGACTAGAAAGGTGTGGGGACTGGTGTCCCACGGGATCTATATTGGGGCTCTTATTTACTATATCATATATATATATATATAAATAAATACTTACCTGCTCCTCTGCAAGTCAGCTGTAACCATTTATACTTCCTCTGACCCATCTATTGTTTCTATACTTGCCCCATTCTCACTTCATTTTGCCTTGCACCGTCATCACCATTTAATCACTCCTACCCTCCACCCTATCACAGACCTTCCCTTTTGTTCTTTCCCTGCCACTTTTCTCTGCCTCTGCATTTACTTCAAAGATGTTTATCCCTAACATCTTCCTGTTCTCATGAAAGGTCATTGACCTGAAACATTAAGTCTGTTTCTCGATCTACTGAAGGTGCCTGACCTGCTAAGTGGTTCTGGCATTTTATGTTTTTATTGCAGATTTACAGCCTCTGCGGTATTTTGCTTCTATACTGATTTTCTTCTGACTGATATTTTTATATTAATATTTGTTGAGCTCATGCACAAATCATGGATTGCAACTGATAGTGAAATATGGCTACGGATCGCACTTCATTCAAGAGTCAATACTATGCATACGGGCAGCTCTGATTTTTATATTTATACCTTTTCAGTACAAACTAATCAATCAGATTAAACCTGACCTCGGTTTGTACATACTGTGACCAATGTTCCTTCTCATTTTATTTTCAGCGCAGTCCCTTTAACTTTTCTGCGGCAGTGCATGCTCGGTATCGTTTCCAGCAGCAGCAGCTGGTGAGTGGTCCCTCAAATCTGCCGTCATCACCCCTCTCAAAAAAAAACCTCGATCTCTCCGTCCTTGCAAACTACCACCCATCTCCAACCTCCCTTTCCTCTCCAAAATCCTTGAACATGTTGTCGCCTCCCAAATCCGAGCCCATCTTTCTCGCAATTCCATGTTTGAATCCCTTCAATCCAGTTTCCGCGCCTGCCACAGTACCAAAACAGCTCTCATCAAAGTCACAAATGACATCCCTTTTGATTGTGACAAAAGCAAACTATCCTCCTCGTCCTTCTCGACTTGTCTGCAGCCTTTGACATGGTTGACCACTCTATCCTTCGCCAATGCTTGTTCACTGTCATCCAGCTGGGTGGGACTGCACTCGCGTGGTTCCATTCTTATCTATCTAATCGTAGCCAGAGAGTCACCTACAGTGGCTTCTTTTCCCACTCCTGCATCATTACCTCTGGTGTCCCCCAAGGATCTATCCATGGCCCTGTCCTATTTCTCATCTACATATTGCCCCTTGTACACTGACGACACCCAGCTCTACCTCACCACCACTTCTCTCCACCTCTCCACGGTCTCTAAATTATCAGACTGCTTGTCCGACATCCAGTTTTGGATGAGCAGAAATTTTCTCCTATTGAATATTGGGAAGACCGAAGCCATTGTTTCCAGTCCCCACCACAAACTCCATTCCCTAGCCACTGACTCCATCCCTCTCCGCAACTCCTGTCACAGGCTGAATCAGACTGCTTGCAACCTTGGTGTCATATTTGACCCTGAAATGAGTTTGCGACCACATATCCGCAGCATAACTAACACCACCTATTTCCACCTTCATAACCGCCCATCTCCGCCATTGCCTCAGCTCATCTGTTGCTGAAGCCCTCATCCGTGCCTTTGTTACCTCTATTCCAATGTACTCCTGGCTGGCCTCCCACATTCTACCCTACAGAAACTAGAGGTGATCCAAATCTCGGCTACCTGTGTCTTCACTCGCACCAAGTTCTGCTCACCCATCATCCCTGTGCTCGCTGGCCTACATTGGCTTCCTGTTAAGCAACGCCTCGATTTCAAAATTCTCATCCTTATTTTCAAATCACTCCTTGGCCTTGCCCCTCCCTATCTCTGCAATCTCCTCCAGCCCTACAACCCTCCGAGATGTCTGCACTCCTCTAATTCTGCCCTTCTGAGCATCCCTGATTATAATCGTTCAACTATTGGTGGCCGTGCCTTCTGTTGCCTAGGCCCCAAGTTCTGGAACTCCCTGCCTGAACTTCTTCACCTCTCTACCTCTCTTTCCTCCTTCAAGACGCTCCTTAAAACATTCCGCTTTGTCACCTGTGCTAATTTCTACTTATGCGGCTGCTTCCTTGGGCAGAGAATTCCACAGATTCACAACCCTCTGGGAGAAGAAAGTCCTTCTCAACTCGGTTTTAAATTGACTCCCCCGTATTTTGAGGCTGTGCCCCCTAGTTCTAGTCTCCCCAACCAGTGGAAACAACCTCTCTGCCTCCATCTTGTCTATCCCTTTCATTATTTTAAATGTTTCTATAAGATCACCCCTCATCCTTCTGAACTCCAACGAGTAAAGACCCAGTCTATTCAATCTATCATCATAAGGTAGCCCCCTCATCTCTGGAATCAGCCTAGTGAATCGTCTCTGTACCCCCTCCAAGGCTAGTAAGGTGACCAAAACTGCACGCAGTACTCCAGGTGCGGCCTCACCAATACCCTGTACAGTTGCAGCAGGACCTCCCTGCTTTTGTACTCCATCCCTCTCGCAATGAAGGCCAACATTCCATTCACCTTCCTGATTACCTGCTGCACCTGCAAACTAACTTTTTGGGATTCATGCACAAGGACCCCCAGGTCCCTCTGCACTGCAGCATGTTGTAATTTCTCCCCATTCAAATAATATTCCCTTTTACTGTTTTTTTTTTCCAAGGTGGATGACCTCACATTTTCCAACATTGTATTCCATCTGCCAAACCTTAGCCCATTCGCTTAACCTATCTAAATCTCTTTGCAGCCTCTCTGTGTCCTCTACACAACCCACTTTCTCACTAATCTTTGTGTCATCTGCAAATTTTGTTACACTACACTCTGTCCCCTCTTCCAGGTCATCTGTGTATATTGTAAACAGTTGTGGTCCCAGCACCGATCCCTGCGGCACACCTCTAACCACCGATTTCCAACCCGAAAAGGACCCATTTATCCCGACTCTCTGCTTTCTGTTAGCCAGCCAATTCTCTATCCATGCTAATACATTTCCTCTGACTCCACGTACCTTTATCTTCTGCAGTAACCTTTTGTGTGGCACCTTATCGAATGCCTTTTGGAAATCTAAATACACCACATCCATCGGTACACCTCTATCCACCATGCTCGTTATATCTTCAAAGAATTCCAGTAACTTAGTTAAACATGATTTCCCCTTCATGAATCCATGTTGCGTCTGCTTGATTGCACTGTTCCTATCTAGATGTCCCGCTATTTCTTCCTTAATGATAGCTTCAAGCATTTTCCCCACTACAGATGTTAAACTAACCGGCCTATAGTTACCTGCCTTTTGTCTACCCCCTTTTTAAAACAGCGGCGTTACATTAGCTGCTTTTCAATCTGCTGGTACCTCCTCAGAGTCCAGAGAATTTTGGTAGATTATAACGAATGCATCTGCTATAACTTCTGCCATCTCTTTTAATACCCTGGGATGTATTTCATCAGGACCAGGGGACTTGTCTACCTTGAGTCCCATTAGCCTGTCCAGCACTACCTTCCTAGTGATAGTGATTGTCTCAAGGAGAAGCTAAAATATCATAAACAAACTTTAAAAAAAATTACTATTTCAAAACCATGTCATAGTTAAATCAAATTAATAGAAAACTTGACGTTCCACAAATATAAAATTAGCATTTCAGGGCAAGAATAGTTATTCAGCAGACAATATGCCATTAAAAACCCAGTTATACCTCTTTCTACAAGGTTGAACTTTTTCAGGAGGGGGGGCGGAGGTTTGGCGGTTAACAGCGATATTCCAGCATAATAGAGGAAGGTTTCGTCCTTCAGTGTGATTTCAATTGGTTGCCATGTCTGAGAAGTTCCACAGCTTCTGGATTTCCGCACAACTCGGCTGCCCGTGTCCTAACTCGCACCAAGTCCTGTTCACCCATTACCCCTGTGCTCGCTGATCTACATTGGCTCCCAGTTAAGCAACACCTCGATTTCAAAATTCTCATCCTTGTTTTCAAATTGCTCCATGGCGTTGCCCCTCCCTATCTCTGTCGTCTCCTCCAACCCCACGACCCTGAGATTTCTGCATTCCTCTAATTCTGGCCTCTTGAGCATCCTTGATTATAATCACTCAACCATTGATGGCGGTGCCTTCAGCTGCCTGGGCCCCAAATACTGGAACTCCCTCCCGAAACCTCCTCGCCTCTCTACCTCTCTTTCTTCTTTAAGACGCTCCTTAAAACCTACTTCTTTGACCAAAATTTTGATCATCTGCCCTAATTTCTTCTTTTGTGGCGGTCTCAAATTTTTGTTTTATAACACTCCTGTGAAGTGCCTTTAAATAGGTTGTTGTTAATGAAGTCAATTTCACATGAAGAACTGCAATTCCCAGAGGTCTTTGCATCGAGTTTAATGGAGTGTGCCAATACTTCCTGATTCAGTATTGTATTACCGAAGCACCAGGAAGTACCTACCTGTGTGTAGATCACCAGTAGTAGGTACTTTCACAGAACGTCTTTTAGTATGCGTCACTTTATGGTTAAGCTGAAAGAGGGCAGTTATCAAACAGAAACGAGATCTTTCCCTATTATTACTGGGAGCTGACTGTTTAAGTACAGCAGCAAGATCACGAGTGAGATAAGGGCTACGGCACTTGCTGAATTTATATTTAGAATAACTTTATACAACTTTTTGAAATTCTTCTGGAATTAGCAGTTTGAAATCTGCATCTCCAGTAAGTGTTGCACTTTATTTTTTTGTGTGTTTGGGAAGGCGTTCGATCGAGGTGATCTTTTGAAAGCTGACTGGACCTTTTTTTTTTACTTTCGAGGAGTTGCCTCTCTCCTGGCCGGGCGGTGGGTGCAGGCGGCTGCTGGTACTCTGGGCATTCAGCGACAGCAACGCTGCCAGAGCTGGAAGCAAGGTGCGCTGCACTGACTTGCTGCAATGGCAGAGTGCATGCAGCTCACGCCGTTAAACATCAACAGCCTGAAGGAGCCCACGCTCAACAAAATAAGTGATCTGCTGGACAAGACCGACAACTGCGGATGGAGGAAACTGGCGGAAATCGTGGGAGCTGACAAGCGTTTCAGATTCAGGTACGGTGTTTTTAAAAAAAAAAGTATTGGACTTTGTTTTATAATCTACTAACTTCCCACAAGAATATTTTTTTTTAAATTGGCCCCTTTTATTTGCTCTTCCACTGAAGTTGACTCATATTGGGGTACAATTTCATGGACACTCCTCTGATGTCTTACCCAAGCAGCCATTACTTAGTGCATGAACGTGAGTGCTCCAAGGCGAATCAACTGCGATGGGCATCACAGCCTCTTTCTGACTTCATAAGTGCAATTTACAGAAGGTGTTAATGGATAGTGACCAGGAGCAAGAACCCTGAGTGATTTTCCCCCACCCGGCCTATAAGGCACCACATAATAGACGAATGAATGTGGAGTCAGGGAACAAGTAGCAGAATAAATAACTAGTTGGCTTCAAGACAGAAAGCATGTAGGGGCATGACATTGGATGATCTGAGTAATGAGATGTGCATTTTAAATTAAAAAAGGGATACAGTAAACTCTGGTTTACCCAGATACGAATGTAACGGAAAACCCACCGTAATGGAATTTAAAATATTGCGAGATTCGGCAACTAAAGAAAATGGGATGATCACTGGCTACATAACAAATACAAGCAGCAATGAACATTATTACTTGCTTTAAGCTGTGCAAACTATACATTGTACTTACATTCTTAATGAATCATGATTAGCCACCCAGCACTCCATGGGGCGATCTTCCGTCTTTCATGTTCCATTTTCTGTCCTGGAGGGGCAGCAATGACGGCGGTGAGGTCTCCTTGGCAGGCGGTCAGCCTCCAGTGCCCCGCGGGGGTCTCCGGGGGCCGGTTTTGCGGTGACGCTGAACAGTACCACCCGGAACAGCTGCACCAGTGTGCAATGTCCCTGGTTGCCACACCGGCCCGCTTTTTGAGTCCCGCCCGACCCGTACGCCCCGCAGTGACCGCCTGTAAATACGGGTGGTCCAATCTATATCGACTGCAGAGAGGTAAGTAATGCCGTCCTAAGGTAAACGTGATTGTTTTTTCTCTTAATTATTTTTGTGATATATGTAAACTCTCCCTACAGAAAATTCGTTTACCCAGAGTTGCCGAATCCCCAAACAATCCAGGTAAACGAGAGTTTACTGTATATTAAATAAACTAATCAAACTCAAAAAGGATGAAAAAAAAACCCTGAATTGAATCCACACATTTTAAAAGAATCTAGGGACGAGATAGCAGAGGCATTACCTCACATATTTAATCATTCGTTCGAAAAAAGGTGTAGTGCCACTGACGGATAGCCAATGTAATACCTATATTTAAGAAGGGAGATAGAACATGTCCAGGGAATTAAAGACCAGTCAGCTTAACATCAGTGGTAGGAAAAATAAGGGAATTCCTACTAAAAGAGAGAATAGAAGAACATCTAGAAATGAAAAGTATAATAATTATTAGTCAGCATGGATTTCAAAAGGGAAAATCTTCCTTGACCAACCTTATTGAATTTTTGAAGAGGTAACAGAGAGAGTAGACAATGGTAATGCAGTAGATGCAATTGATCTGGATTTTCAAAAGACATTTGATAAGGTACCTCATAATAGACTAATGAATAAGGTCAGAGAATGTGGAGTCAGGGGACGAGTTGCAGAATGGATCGCTAGCTGGCTTCAAGACAGAAAGCAGAGAGTGGGAGTAAAGAGTAGCTATTCACAGTGGCAGAAGGTGGGTTGTGGCATGGCAAAAGGATCAGTGCTGAGACCACTGCAGTTCACAATTTACATTAACGATTTAGACTTTGGAATCAAAAACACAATTTCTAAATTTGCAGTTGATACTAAATTGGGGGAGAAGGGGATAGTCAAGATTGAGGAGGACTGCAACAAATTACAAGACATTAATAAACTTAAAGAATGGGCATGTAATTGGCAAATAAATGTGAGGTATTACATTTTGGTAAGAAAAATAGGGATGCCACGTATTACTTGGAACATATGAATCTAAGTGGGGTAGAAGAGCAAAGGGATCTCAGAGTACAAACACACAAATCACTGAAAGTAGTGACAACAGGTTAACAAAACCATAATAAAGCAAACCAAGCATGGATTTATTTCTAGAGGGATTGAATAGAAAAGTAGAGAAGTTATGGTAAACTTGTATCGAACTTTGGTTAGACCACAGTTGGAATACTCGTACAGTTCTTTTCGCCATGTTATTAAAAAGGAGATAGAGGCACTGAAGAGGTTGCAAAAAAGATTTACAAGAATGATACCAGAAATGCGAGGGTATATCTATCGGGAAAGGATGAACAGGCTCTTAAAAATAAAGGCTGAGGGGTGACCTAATAGAGGTCTTTAAAATTATGAAATGGTTTGATCGAGTAGATACAGAGTAGATATTTCCACTTATGGGGAAGAGCAAAACTAGAGGCCATCAATACAAGATAGTCATCAAGGAATTCAGAAGGACCTTCTTTACCCAGAGAGTGGTGAGAATGTGGAACTGGCTACCACAGGGAGTGGTTGAAACGAATAGTATAGATGCATTCAAGGGGAGGCTCGATAAGCATATGAGGGAGAAGGGAACAGAGAGTTATGCTGATAGTTAGATAAGGAAAGACAAGAGGAGGTTTGGGTGGAGCATAAACGCTGGCATGGACTGGTTGGGCCAAATGGCCTGTTTCTGTACTGTATATCCTATGTAAGCCTAGAGGTTATTTGTGTTGTCTCCAAAGCCACTCCAGTAAAACGTTAATAGTTGTAGCAAAAGGGGAAGTGGTGTGGTGTGCGTTCATGCTTTGGTGATCATGTAAGCACACATGTCATGGTGAGTTGTGTTGCTCGCCAAGGTACTTGTGACAGACTTCTGGTATCTGCTGTCCATCTAATGATGATTCAAACATGTGCTTGTCTAATGACCAACTATTCTTGGTGGGTAAGATAAGGGGGCATCTGTGGGGTTAAGTTGGCTATAAGATGATGTGCCTTTCTTGGAACCAATTAAATCTGTTGTGGTAGATTTCGTATTCTGATACCTGAGCCAGACAGGTGTGTGGTAGCCCACCTTGGTCTCTAATGGAACTGCAGACCTGACACTGACACTCTGACTCTTCCCATGATTCCAGATAAAACTGCTCTAAAGGGTAGGATGGTCCTAATTGGATGGGCAGTGGGAAGCTGGGTGGTTTTGATTGGTTAAGCTCCAGCAGTCGCTCTGCACATTCTTGGAGATCCCTAAGTCATGGCTCTGCAAATCTGCTCCTAAACTCTCAAGATTTAGATAAGCAGGATGTGGACCAGTGGAGAGGAAGTGTGAACTCCGTATTGGGAAAAATGAAACGCTACAGGCATAAATTTCTCTGTTTGCTTTGGAGATTTTTCTTCATGGTGATGGGTGTCTGCTCATGTCAGGCAATTGGTTAACCAGCAAGAAAAACTTAGCAAAGACTGGAAATGGAATCTGGGCTATTCATGGTCCATATGGCTCAGTCCAACACTATTATGCTGATCTACAGTACATGCTGAAAGATGTAATTTCTCCTCCCAGCTACCTGGGTTTCCCATTAGTTTCTTCTCTTTTTCTTCTTCTTAGGCGGTCCCTCGTATCGAGGATGACTTGCTTCCACATGAAAAAGGGATGAGTTCACAGGTGTTTCAATGAAGGACCTGATATTCCAGGTCCCGAACTACATATTGAAAGGTGGAAGATGCCTGTGCATGGATTTTTTTCATGTGTGGCGGCTGTTGCACACCAGCCACCACACGGGCTTGACAGAGCTAGGTCTTGGTCCAGTGGCAAGGATTACCCAAGACGACCAGCTCTACTGCACGGATCTAGTGTACACACATATCGCAGTGTGGGCTGGCCCGTGCTGCCTCTGGGCCCTTGCCTCTTCTGGGCCCCGAACTAAGTTAGTTTGGGCTGATAGCAGCCTAATCCGACTGTTCTTTTTGTTAGGAATTCCCCCTTTGTAGAATCTCTGTAGGTTGGAACCCACCCAATTGCCTGTCTCAATGTTTGTGTATTGCAATGACTGATGCTATTCCCCTGTTGAGAGGCAACATGACAGAGTCAAAAGTTGTGTGAGATGCAGATCGAGCAGGAGTTGATTGGAAAGGCTGCAAAACCAAGATCATGAAAAAGCTGATGGTGTATTGTGGAATGGAGAAAGGCAGACAAGTACCATGAAGAGAGGGAAAAAAGATAAAGGGTCAGAGAGTAGAGCAGGCTAATTGTAAAAGCTGGTCAATAAAGTAAAAGACTGAGATGAGAAAATAGAAGAACAATTTGAGGAGCAAAGACAAAAAGGAAACTAAGAATTCAGATTGAAGAAGGAGAATACATAAAAGAGAAAACAGGATGATGTCTAGCCTCTAAGATTACAGAAGACGAACTTGAGAAAAATGCAGTGGAAAATTTTTTTTGCAACAGTGAAAAAGTAGAAACTTGGCCGAAATTGCCCCCCTCCATAAGCTCCATTACTGGTTCCAAGAGGCGGGAATGGAGTGGAAAGGCCTTGCCCTGGGCCAAAAGCGGTGGGAACAGGTTTCCGCTCTGCCCGTGTTCCCGCCGCATCGGGCACACGCCGACCCCTTACCGGCCGGCGGCAATCACCTTTCTGCCCGTCGTGCAATATTGCCTCGCGGGAGCGCCACCGGTCGGTGCCCCTGACAGCTTTTTCCATCGGTACCTTTTCTGTGGCTGGGCGGCACGGCCACCCATAAAAGGGAGGTCGCGCTGCCGGCGACTCCGTTTTATATTTTTTGTTGTCGGCTGACTGCCAGGTCAGGCCAACAGTTATGCTCACGAGTTTGGCGGGCCGCCAACAGGGGTTGCCATGACGCTGGCCCGACCAAAACTCTCCCTGGAGGCCTGTGTTTGCCACTAAAATGGTTGAAGAGTTCGCAGTGGCCCTCACCTTTAACTGAAGGGGAGAGACGTTGTGACGCATCAGTGCGACGCGGCACGCTGACGACTTGGAGCGACGGCCACTCCGACTTGCCCACACTTCGGTCCTGCTCATGGCGGACACTCCGACCCGCCCGCACTTCCACCCCTCTCCCGACACGAACGCCGCTCCGACTGGAAACAAAAACCAAAGTGCTGAAAATCGCTGGAATGTCCGCCCCATGCATTAGGGCGGACAGAGCAGTTAAAAAAACGGTAGGTGCGCCCCGTTCCAGGCGAAGGGCAGTTTTGACCCAATGCCAGGATAACCAAACTAAAATTGGAAACGAGAGCAAATTTGAGATTCTAAAGCTTAAACAAATAAAAATGGTGGTAGTTGATACTACAGTATAGCACAAAATTACTCCTTATTTTGTGTAAATTAGCACACGAATTGGCAATTTTATGTGGGCAGACCATTATGATAGCTAGAGTGTAAAATGGAAAAATTTCCGCTGGTGCAGTAGAGGCTATTTTCCTGAGGCTGAGATTAAGGTTCAGAGTGGAGGAAGTTTTGTGCTACATGGAACTGTGAGAAAGCTGATTTGGAATGCTGATTAAGTGTAGGCGGGGGAGTGGCAAGAAGGATTTGCTCTGTTATTTTAACCGAATCATTAATGTATTCTTTATAATGTATTTACAATTTTGCTACAAATATTGAACTAAAGAAATATTTTCCCAGAATAATAAAAGTTAATAAAATAACATTCACCAAATACCTGAATGCAGCAAATTACTGAAAATAAACAAAAATAAAAGAAAAATGGAGTTTAAGAACGATGAATGTATACTAAAATCTGGTACTTGAACTCGTTTATGATTGAATTACTTCATTGAAAGTATTTGTTCAGTAATTAATTTTTTTGCCAAAAAGTTCTAATCAGAACTTAGTTAAGGTATTTAGTAATAAAGGTGAAGGAAAATCTAAGGTAAATACTTTTTGTTCAAAGTGCTCTCCCATTTTATGTTCAAAAGTTTTATTTCATACTTTTAAATATATATGATAAATTTTCTCACCTCCACAGAGACACATCTGTGTCAAAGTTAATGGTAATAAATGAGAAGAGGCACCAGAACTTGATTTACAAGAGGTTTGGGATAAGATAGCAAAGGCATTAACTATAATTTTCCAAAAATCTTTGGAAATGGGAATACTGTAGTGCTAAAGGACTTGAAGGTGCAAATGTTACCCCTCTGTTCAAGAAAGGGAAAAAGGATAAGCTAAGAAATTATAGGCCTTTTAGTCTTGTCCCTATTGTGGGTAAAGCCCAGAGAGTCAATAATATGGAATGACATTGGTAACTATTTAGAAAGACATGGTTGATCAGTAATTGACAGCATGGATTTGCAAAGAGAATTTAGGTAATTGGCAAAAGAATCAGAGGCGAGATGGGGAGAATTTGTGGATAGACTGGAGAAGCTGGGATTGTTCTCTTTAGAGCAACAAAGGGGCGTAGAAACAAGATTATCTACGAGAACAACAGGGGAAGTTAGAAGGAAAGATTTCTGCTCCGAGGTTTTGAATGCTTTATAAGAAGAAAACTTTGAGATAGAACCTGTAACATCATTTAATATTTGAAACCACAAAATATAAAAGGGTATATGTAAAGGCAGGGAAGTTATGATTCAGCATCAAAACCGGCACAATGGGATGAATGACCCCCCCCCCCCCCCCACTCTGTGCTGTCAATCCTATGATTCCATGTCTGGTGCCCTTGCTGTTAGACCATTCGCAGCATTACTCATCATCATCATAGGCGGTCCCTCATATTGAGGATGACTTACTTCCACACCAAAAAGAGATGAGTTCACAGGTGTTTCAATGATGGACCTAAGTTAAGGTCCCGAACTAACTGGAAGGTGACCCCAAAAGATCCCACAAACATTTTTAAATAGCCACCCCCACCATGCACTAAAGTTCTAAACCTTCTCCAATCACTACAAATCCAAACACCCACAAACGAGTAATTTGTGTCTCCATATGCTAAAAATCCATCCTGCATATTTAAAGAAAGTCAACTATCTCCATGACAAATCAAAGTCCTATCTACTTGGTCTATTATTGCAGGTGGATGTTAAAATTGTCTGCATTCAAAGTAGAGATGGGAGTTTTCCTGCCATCCTGGCCACCATTTATCCCCCCTACCAACACAACCAAAAACCCATTAAGTGGTAATTCATCTGATTCTCTGTTTATGGGATCTTATTGTGTGCAAATTGGCTGGCATGTGTGAAAAGAAAAAGAAAGAAAGACTTGGATTTATATAGCGCCTTTCACGACCACCGGACGTCTCAAAGTGCTTTACAGCCATTGAAGTAATGTAGGAAATGCGGCAGCTAATTTGCACACAAGCAAGCACCTACAAACAGCAATGTGATAATGACCAGATAATCTGTTTTTTTGTTATTTGGATTGAGAGATAAATATTAGCCAGGGCACCAGGGATAACGCCCCTGCTCTTTTTCGAAATAGTGCCATGGGATCTTTTATGTCCACCTGAGAGAACAGACGGTTTAATATCTCATCCGAAAGATGGTGTGGATGAAATTGACTAAAAGGTTGGGCACCTACCTTTTTTTTTCTCCACCCCAATTTATGGGGCGGGGATTCGAGCGATATTCAGCTCTTCAACTTTTTTTCTGGTCAGGGCGGGGTGGAAGTGCCCTTGGATCGGGTCGGCCGTCACTCCGAGTGGCGCTGATGATATCGGCGAGTCGTTAATGAAGTCAACGTGACATGGATGTGTCACGTCACACTGACGTGTCACAACGTCCCTCCTCTTCAGTTAAAGGGGATGGCCGCTGTGAACTCTGCATTGAATTTAGTTTGGCCCGCTGGGCCATTAGTGAGGGTTTTGGCTGGGCCAGCGGCCCAGCACCCAAGAGAGGGTGCGGGGCTGCCTGTTGGCGGTCTGGCTGAACCCATGGCCACCATTGTTGGGCCGACCTCTGAGTCGGACGACAAGTAAAATAAAATGGCATCCGCGCCCTCCCCTTTAAGGGTGGACGCGCGCCTAGGTGCACACAGCCTCCCGCAGGGTAAATCTATTGGGGGCGCCGAGCGAAGGCCAATCCGCTCCCGCAGGGCATTTTCACGCAGGGCTCAGAAAGGGGTCGTCGCTGGTTGGAAGGGGGTCGGTGCGTGCCCGATGAGCAACAGCACAGGCGGTGTGCAAACCTGTTCCCGCTGCTCCTGGCCCAGGGGCAATTTCGGATGGGTCGACCCATCCGTCTGCCCCTGGTCGGTGAGGCCTATCCGTTCCATTACCGCCTCTTAGAGGTGGTGATGGGCCTTAAGGAGGAGAGCAATTTCGGCCCCAGCACTTCTGAGAGCACAGCACTCTTTCAGCACGGCACTGGAGTGTCAGCCTAGATTTTAGTGTGCTCAAGCCTCTGGAGTGGGACTTGAATCCATAATCTTCTGACTCGGAGGCTAGAGTGCTACCCACTGAGCCACAGCTGAAACTGTGGCCTACAAACAACAGTAAGAGCCACTATTTTAAGTTATGAGACCAATCTTATTTTTCCATTCTGTGGCTAGATCAGATAAATAAAGATATATTGCTTTTAATTTTATGGAGATAGTTTTGCACTTTTCACAGTAACAGGAATTTGGCAATAAAATATTCAGATATGAAATACAAACAGTGCAGTCTGCATGCCTCAAGACCACAGCTGAGGTGTATGAGCACAGATTACTTTGTAAGTTATAACTCACTTATGGAGTGAGCTGCATGTTCCAATGTTCCTCATTATATATTGTTCATACAGAAATGACAAACCTGTAAGCCAAATATACATGCCCAAATTGTGTCTTAACTGATGTGAAGTGTTCACTGCGTAGCTAATTTTATAAAACTGATTATGTTTCTTTTCTATGGTTACAGAATATTCTGGTAAGTAGGATTTATGATATTTCAGATAATTAAAGGTCCCAGGATGTAATTGTTTGTTTGATGCTCAAATTACACCTGACTAAATACTGGAAAGTCCCCAGTGGAAAGTTCTTACTTCAATATGTGATATGGGAAAGTCAGTCATCAGTCATAGGTGGTCTCTTGAAATGAGGATGACTTGCTTCCACGCCTAAAACGGTGTTTCAATGAAGGACCCGAACTACATCCTCAAGGGTGGAAGATGCCTGTGCGTGGATTTTTTTAACGTGTGATGGCCGTTGCACGCCAGCCACCACATTGGCTTGACAGAGCTAGGTCTTGGTCCAGTGGCAAGGATTACCCAAGTACCTTTGGACCGAAAGTACCTCCAAAAACAAGTCATATTTCATACTGTATAATTGTAGTGTAGTCACCTTAAGAGACCTAGCCACTCAATAGCTGGTATAAAGTTTGTTACGGCCATGGAAGGAGCATCCATGTTGAGGCCTGTCAGACTGTTAATCAGCTGGTGAATCAACCCACTACGTCCCACTATTCTCCAAAGGTGAAGAGTGTCAAAATACGAAAACAGTGACAACCTTAAGAAGCCAATGTGCGTGGTTTCAGGGAAAGTTGCTGTAAGTAAGGAAGCTGAAAAAACACAGGATATGATCAATAAGGTCATGCTGCTTAAATGAACATGCCAAAACAAGGCATTGCGATGACCTTAGTTTTTGGAAGGCTCAAAGATAAGCTCATCCTCATACCTAATTGAAATATACTTCTATTTTTTTTTAAATCCCCACAACACCGAAATAAACCTCCTGATTAAAGCTGTCACATTTTGCTCCTTCTGATGATGGGACGCTGGAATTTGTCCCCATAGCCTCATTGCCCCTCCCCATTCCCAATGATTTTAGTGGAGCAGGAGGACTGATGTCAGTGCTGAGACTCGAGAGCTAAATAAAATATCATGTTCAACACCACAGCCTTAGAAATAACAGGTCAGAAAAGGAGAATATTTTTTGCATGACTACTTTGGGAAATAGGCTGGAATTTTCTGGGTTGGTAGCAGGTGCAATTGATGGCAAGTCGGGTGGGAAAGTTAGTATTTTTTAATCTCACGTCCACGCGCCTTTCCCCCAGGCGCGTCTGTTATCACGGAGACTACCCAACCGGCAGCAGTGGCCGATCCAATTTAAATGATTTTCAGGGAGTTAGCGGGCAGTTAAGAGCCTTTTTTCATTTACTTTTTAAATTTCCCTGTATAGCCAGGGGATTCATGCTGTTCACGAACCACGTCTGCCAACCTGAGACAGGAGTTCAGTGGCCATTCCTCCAGCTGATTACTTGACGGCATGAAATGTACAATAAAAGCTCCCATCTGACAGATGATCACTTTCCTCAGGCAGAAGCTGTTGCTCAGTCCATTTCCAGCACAGATTCTGCAGGCTGCAAGTGTTTCCAGCAAAGTGGCTATCCAGTGTCACCTCTTTGGAAGAACCTCTCTCACCACTGACAGAATGCTTCTGTCATCTGTACTTCACCTGCCGTCAATTCCATCAACATGGGTTCCATTTATACTGTCTCACCTTGGTCCTCAGAATCGGACCACGATGAGCCACACCACCACCATCACCACCACCACCACCAACAACAACAGCAGCAGCACCACCACCAACCTTCTCCGCAATCATCTGATGCTGCACAGGACACTGGGCATCAGCACCCAACCACATTGCTGCCTGGGAGGCCAGGGATGGCCTCATCATGGCCAGATTTAGTTAACTTTATGCTGTACACCCATATGGCTGCCACATGATGCCCCAGGTTGGCACCGCCCCACACCACCATCATAAAGCATATCTACAATGACCAAGCCATTCCATTCCATCAGCATTGCAGGGGGTGCTGTTATGTCTCACCATTAACTGCAACTCACTAAGCCACTTCCAAACGTGCCCACAAATCTGTCCAAGACCAGAAAGTGTTCAAAATAAAGATTTTTAAGTTTGACAGCACATTAACAGAAACTTTACAAGGCCATTGGATAAAAAGCTCAAGTGGCTACCCTTGTGTGTTAGTTTGTATGATTGCAGTAAGATGAGGATGTGTGTGAGGGGTGGCTAGTGAGATGGCGATGTGATAATTTAGATAGAGAGAGAGGAATGGGTGGAAGTGCAATGTATGTTGATGTGAGTAAGCATGTGCAGGAGTAGGGTGGGGAAGGCAGAGTAATGAGGATGTGATGAGAGGCACAGCAGGATGCAGTTGAGTGTGGCTTTGCAGTAACATTTCCTGAAGTAATGAGATCATTGAAATGTTTGCAGCACTGCACCCAGTTCCTCCTGACCACATCCCTGCTTGTGACCCCCTGTGCAATATGCAATCAGGCTGTGTTGGTCTCCTGGAGAGGTCTCTTCCGTCCATTGGAAGGGAAGAGGACCTCCCTGCATGCTCATTGACTCCCTCCATAAGCATATGGAGGGAGTCATCGGAGAACCTGGGTACAACCCTCTGCCTCTGTGCAGTCAATGTCCAAGTGCCTTACTATTCCTACCGTGTCAATTGCAGATAAGGCCATCTCTGACCATTTCCTTGTATCGCTCTCCATCCACATCCCCCTTCTCCCACCCAATCCTACTTCCTTCTGCATCTGCCCCTGGAAAAACTCTCTCCAGACTCTCTTACAACTGCACTTATCAACTCCAAACTGTCCAGCCTTTGGCCCTCCTTTTACCATGACATTTCTGCAGCCACCGATCTACTCAACCACAGCCTCACCACCAGCTTTGATGCCCTAGTCCCTATTAAAACGATTACTCTCTCTCACCCTGGCCATTCCCCCAGTACAGCCCTCCGCTTCGCTCCCTCAAGTCCAAGGGACGCAGACTTGAACGGATGTGACAGATAACTGGTTTAGCCATTCACTACCAGATCTGACTCGACCACATAAAGCATTATCAGGTCCTTCTCTTGTCTGCCAAAACTGCTCACTATTCCAGGGATCATTCTGGAATGCAAATATAACCCCTGGCTACTATTCTCTACTGTTAACTGTCTTCTGAAACCACCCTCCCTTGTCGCAACCACACTCCCCTCCAACAAACAATAAGTTAGAGGAGCTCATGAACTTCTTTGTCTCAAAGATTGAGACCATCTGATCAGCTGCCTCTGCCAGTTCCCTTTCTTCCCCTAGCCCACCGGACCAAACTTCCTCTGAGGTTCCCCTGCCCTAGCCCTGAACTCTCATATTTAATTTCTCTTGATCTCCCCTCTTGACCTCTCCACGCTCATCTTGTCCATGAGACCCACTTCCTGCTCCCTTAACCCTATTCCCACTAAACTGCTGACCATCCAATTTCCTTTTCTGGCTCTCATGTTAGCTGACATTGTTAACAGTGCTCCTCGGGTACTGTCTCCCTCTCGTTCAAATCTGCCATCATCACCCCTCTCCTCAAAAAAAACAACCCTTGACCCCACTGTGCTTGCAAGCCACCGCCCCATCTCCAACCTCCCTTTCCTCTCCAAAGCCCTTGAACGTGTTGTCACCTCCAAAATCTGTGCCCATCTTTCCTGGAACTCCATATTTGAATCCCTTCAATCTGGTTTCTGCCCCTGCCACAGTACCGAAATGGCTGTCATCATCTTGTGACTGTGACAAAGGTAAACTTATCCCTCTTCCTCCTTCTCGACCTGTCTGCAACCTTTGACACGGTGGACCACTCCATCTTCCTCCAACGCCTCTCCACCACCATCCAGCTGGGTGGGACTGCACTCGCCTGGTTCCATTCTTGGCACCATGGCTGGCTCTGCTGCACAGGAGGGCAGGAAAAAGAGTGGGAGAGCCACGGTGATAGGGGATTCGATTGTAAGGGGAATAGATAGACGTTTCTGCAGCTGCAACCGAGACTCCAGGATGGTATGTTGCCTCCCTGGTGCAAGGATCAAGGATGTCTCGGAGCGGGTGCAGGACATTCTGAAAAGGGAGGGTGAACAGCCAGTTGTCGTGGTGCATATAGGTACCAACGATATAGGTAGAAAAACGAGATGAGGTCCTACGAGGCGAATTTAGGGAGGCGAATTTAGGGACCGGAACCAATGTCCTAGGGGGAGTGTTTGCTAGTGCTGTTTGGGAGGAGTTAAACTAATATGGCAGGGGGATGGGAACCTATGCAGGGAGACAGAGGGGAATAAAATGGAGACAGAAGCAAAAGATAGAAAAGAGAATAGTAAAAGTGGAGGGCAGAGAAACCCAAGGCAAAAAACAAAAAGGGCCACTTTACAGCAGAATTCTACAGGGTTAAAGTGTGTTAAAAAGACAAGCCTAAAGGCTCTGTGCCTCAATGCGAGGAGTATTCGGAATAAGGTGGACGACTTAACTGCGCAGATAGCAGTTAACGGATATGATGTGATTGGCATCACGGAGACATGGCTCCAGGGTGACCAAGGCTGGGAACTCAACATCCAAGAGTATTCAGCATTTAGGAAGGATAGACAGAAAGGAAAAGGAGGCGAGGTGGCGTTGCTGGTTAAAGAGGAAATTAACGCAATTGTAAAGAAGGACATTAGCTTGGATGATGTGGAATCAGTATGGGTGGAGCTACGGAATACCAAAGGGCAGAAAACGCTAGTGGGAGTTGTGTACAGGCCACCAAATTGTAGTAGTGAGGTTGGGGACAGCATCAAACAAGAAATAAGGGATGTGTGCAATAAAGGTATAGCAGTAATCATGGGAGACTTTAATCTACATATTGATTGGGCTAACCTAACTGGTAGCAATGCGGTGAAGGAGGATTTCCTGGTGTGTCTTAGGGATGGTTTTCTAGACCAATATGTCGAGGAACCAACCAGAGAGCTGGCCATCCGAGACTGGGTGATGTGTAATGAAAAAGGACTAATTAGCAATCTTGTTGGATGAGGCCCCTTGGGGAAGAGTGACCATAATATGGTAGAATTCTTTATTAAGATGGAGAGTGACAAAGTTAATTCAGAAACTAGGGTCCTGAACTTAAAAAAGGTAACTTTGATGGTATGAGGCGCGAATTGGCTAGATTAGACTGGCAAATGATACTTAAAGGGTTGACGGTGGATATGCAATGGCAAACCTTTAAAGATCATATATGGACGCACTTCAACAATTGTACATCCCTGTCAGGAGTAAAAATAAAATGGGGAAGGTGGCTCAACCGTGGCTAACAAGGGAAATTAAGGATAGTGTTAAATCCAAGGAAGATGCATATAACTTAGCCAGAAAAAGTAGCAAGCCGGAGGACTGGGAGAACTTTAGAATACAGCAGAGGAGGACAAAGGGCTTAATTAAGAGGGGGGAAAAAGGAAGCTTGCAGGGAACATAAAAACTGACTGCAAAAGCTTCTATAGATATGTGAAGAGAAAAAGATTAGTGAAGACAAACGTAGGTCCCTTGCAGTCGGATTCGGGTGAATTTATAATGGGGAACAAAGAAATGGCAGACCAATTGAACAACTACTTTGGTTCTGTCTTCACAAAGGAAGACACAAATAACCTTCCGGATGTACTAGGGGTCCGAAGGTCTAGTGAGAAGGAGGAACGGAAGGATATCCTTATTAAGGCGGGAAATTGTGTTGGGGAAATTGACGGGTTTGAAGGCCGATAAATCCCCGGGGCCTGATGGTCTACATCCCAGAGTACTTAAGGAAGTGGCCCTAGAAATAGTGGATGCATTGGTGATCATTTTCCAACAGTCTATCGACTCTGGATCAGTTCCTATCGACTAGAGGGTTGCTAATGTAACACCACTTTTTAAAAAAGGAGGGAGAGAGAAAACAGGTAATTTTGTACCAGTTAGCCTGACATCGTTGGTGGGGAAAATGTTGGAATCAATCATTAAGGATGAAATAGCAGCACATTTGGAAAGCAGTGATAGGATTGGTCCAAGTCAGCGTGGATTTATGAAGGGGAAATCATGCTTGACAAATCTTCTGGAATATTTTGAGGATGTAACTAGTAGAGTGGACAGGGGAGAACCAGTGGATGTGGTGTATTTGGACTTTCAAAAGGCTTTTGACAATGTCCCACACAAGAGATTGGTGTGCAAAATCAAAGCACATGGTATTGGGGGTAATGTACTGATGTGGATAGAGAACTGGTTGGCAGACAGGAAGCAGAGAGTCAGGATTAACAGGTTCTTTTCAGAATGGCAGGCAGTGACTAGTGGAGTGCTGCAGGGCTCAGTGCTGGGACCCCAGCTCTTTACAATATATATTAATGATTTAGATGAAGGAATTGAGTGTAATATCTCCAAGTTTGCAAATGACACTAAACTGGGTGGCGGTGTGAGCTGTGAGGAGGACGCTGAGAGGCTGCAGGGTGATTTAGACAGGTTAGGCGAGTGGGCAAATACATGGCGGATGCAGTATAATGTGGATAAATGTGAGGTTATCCACTTTGGGGGCAAAAACACGAAGGCAGAATATTATCTGAATGGTGGCAGATTAGGAAAAGGGGAGGTGCAGTGAGACCTGGGTGTCATGGTTCATCAGTCATTGAAGGTTGGCATGCAGGTACAGCAGGTGGTGAAGAAGGCAAATGGTATGTTGGCCATCATAGCAAGGGGATTTGAGTATAGGAGCAGGGAGGTCTTAGTGCAGTTGTACAGGGCCTTGGTAAGGCCTCACCTGGAATATTGTGTTCAGTTTTGGTCTCCTAATCTGAGGAATGACGTTCTTGCTAGTGAGGGAGTGCAGCGAAGGTTCACCAGACTGATTCCCGGGATGACAGGACTGACATATGAGGAGAGACTGGATTGACTGGGCCTGTATTCACTGGAGTTTAGAAGGATGAGAGGGTACCTCCTAAGAACATATAAAATTCTGACGGGACTGGACAGGTTAGATGCAGGAAGAATGTTCCCGATGTTGGGGAAGTCCAGAACCAGGGGACACGGTCTAAGGATAAGGCGTAAGCCATTTAGGACTGAGATGTGGAGGAACTTCTTCATTCAGAGAGTTGTTAACCTGTGGAATTCCCTGCCGCAGAGAGTTGTTGATGCCAGTTCATTGGGTATATTCAAGAGGTAGTTAGATATGGCCCTTGCGGCTAAAGGGATCAAGGGGTATGGAGAGACAGCAGGAACGGGGTACTGAAGTAATGATCAGCCATGATCTTATTGAATGGTGGTGCAGGCTCGAAGGGCCGGATGGCCTACTCCTGCACCTATTTTCTATGTTTCTATGTTTCTATGTTTCTTATCTATCTAATCGTAGCCAGACCATCACCTGCAATACTTCTCTTTCCACTCCCGCATCATTATCTCTGGTGTCCCCCAAGGATCTATCCTTGGCCCCTTCCTATTTCTCATCTATATGTTGTCCCTTGGCAACATCATCTGAAAACACTGTGTCAGTTTCCACATGACACCCAACCCTTCCTCACCACCATTTCTCCTGACTTCTCCAAGGTCTCTAAATTGTCAGACTGCTTGTTCAACCAGTAGTGAATGAGCAGAAATTTTCTCCAATTAAATATTTGGAAGACCGAAGCCATTGTCTTTGGTCCCGCCACAAACTGCGTTCCCTAGCCACTGACTCCATCTCTCTCCCGAGCTTCTGTCTGAGTCTGAACCAGACTGTTTGCAACCCAGGTGTCATATTTGACCCTGAAATGAGCTGCTGGCCACAAATCTGGGACATAAATAAGACAGCCTATTTCCACCTCCATAACATCACCCGCCCCTGCCCCTGCCTCAGCTCATCTGCTGCTGAAACCCTCATCCATGCCTTTGTCACTTCTAGACTTGACTACTCTAATGCACTCTTGGCTGGTCTCCCACATTCTACCCTACATCAACTCGAGGTCATCCAAAACTTGGCAGCTGTGTACTAACACGCGCCAAGTACCGCTCACCTATCACCTTTGCACTCGCTGACCTATATTGGCTCCCGGTTAAGCAACGACTCAATTTCAAAATTCTCATCCTTGTTACAAATTCCTCCATGGCCTCGCCCCTCCCCATCTCTTTAATCTTCTTTAGCCTCAGAACCCCCCCAGATGTCTGCACTCCTCAAATTCTGCCCTCTTCAGCATCTCTGATTATAACTGCTCTACATTGCCTTCAGCTGCCTAGGCCACAAGCTCTGGATCTCCCTTCCTAAACCTCTCCGCCTCTCTATCTCTTTTTCCTCCTTTAAGACATTCCTTAAACCATACCTCTTTGACCAAACTTTTGGTCATCTGCCGTAATTTCTTCTTAAGTGGCTCGTTGGCAAATTTATTTGTTTTGTCTTAAAATACTCCTGTGAAGTGCCTAGGGATGTTTTACTACATTAAAGACGCTATATAAATACAAGTAGTAGTTGTTGTTTGCAGCCTTCCAGGATTTATTTGCCATAGAGGGAGTGCAACAAAAGTTCACCAGACTGATTCCTGGGAAGGGGGGGATTGTCCTATGAAGAGAGATTGAGTAGACTCGGTCGATATTCTCTAGAGTTTAGAGGAATGAGAGGTGATCTCTTTGAAACATACAAAATTCTTACAGGGCTTGACAGGGTAGATGCAGGGAGGATGTTTCCCTTGGCTGGGGAGTCTAGAACCAGGGGTCACAGTCTCAGAATAAGGGGTCGGCCATTGAGAGGAGACATATCTTCACTCAAAGGGTGGTGAATCTTTGGAATTCTTTACTCCAGAGGGCTGTGGAAGCTCAGTCATTGAATACATTCAAGACAGTTCTGACTAGGGGTCATCGACCTGAAACGTTAACTCTGTTTTTCTCTCCACAGATGCTGCCTGACCTGAAATTTTCAGCATTTTCTGTTTTTATATTCGAGACAGAAATCAATAGATTTTTGGATATTAAAGGAATCAAGGGATATGAGGATAGTGCAGGCAAGTGGATTTGAGATAGAAGATCAGCCATGATCTCATTGAATGGCAGAGTAGGCTCGAGGGTCCGAATAGCCTACTCCTGCTTCTATTTCTTATGTTCTTGTGTCGTGCACTGACAGTACTATGTTAGATTAAATTTCAAATGTTATGTGGCCATGGTCCCTTTAATGATCCCAGCTGAAAACACATCATGACTGACGTCACCAGACCTGCTCCATCTAATTGGGCTGGGTAACGAGCTGGGCGAGCTTAATAGGCCCAATAAGGTAAGTTCATTTTCTACAGTGGAACGGAGCCAGCACTGGGGTCGGGACCCGACATGGTCACTGCTCGCATTGGACCCGCCAAGGTAATGAAAATTCCGGCCAAAGTCTTATCCTGTAATAATCTTTGTAGTGAATGGTTTTGTAGACCTGATTATAAACCACAGTGTTGCAATGTGTTATGAAAGTTGGTAGTAAAATGGATGTAAATTAAGGGGAAATAATCACTGTACTTGCTGTGATGTGACGCATTGGTTCCTTCATTACTACATAAACTATACAAAACACATGGGTATATTTCTCTTGTGTATAAATTAAGGAAAAACTCTTAGGAAAATACCGTCATGAAGCCATGAGTTAAGAAAGGAATTTTGTTTTTAATTTCAGTGATCCTGTGCTCTAAACTTTGAGCTTCTCTTGAAGGGAATACTGGTCAGAAAAGGGTTAAAACATCATTATCATAGGCAGTCCCTCGAAATTGAGGAAACATAGAAAATAGGTGCAGGAGCAGGCCATTCGGCCCTTCGAGCCTGCACCGCCATTCAATATGATCATAGCTGATCATGCAACTTCAGTACCCCATTCCTGCTTTCTCTCCATACCCCTTGATCCCTTTAGCCATAAGGGCCACATCTAACTCCCTCTTGAATATATCCAACGAACTGGCCTCAACAACTTTCTGTGGTAGAGAATTCCACAAGTTCACCACTCTCTGGGTGAAAAAGTTTCTACTCATCTCGGTCCTATATGGCTTACCCCTTATCCTTCGGCTGTGACCCCTGGTTCTGGACTTCCCCAACATCAGGAACATTGTTTCTGCATCTAACCTGCCCAGTCCTGTCATAATTTTATATGTTTCTATGAGATCCCCTCTCATTCTTCTAAATTCCAGTGAGTATAAGCCTAGCCGATCCAGTCTTTCTTCATATGTCAGTCCGGCCATTCCGGGAATTAGTCTGGTGAACCTTCGTTGCATTCCCTCATAGCAAGAACATCCTTCCTCAGATTAGGAGACCAAAACTGCCCACAGTACTCAAGGTGTGGTCTCCCCAAGGCACTGCACAACTGCAGTAAGACCTCCCTGCTTCTATACTCAAATCCTCTCACTATGAAGGCCAGTATGCCATTTGCTTTCTTTACTGCCTGCTTTACCTGCTTACCTACCTTCAGTTACTGATGTACCATGACACCCAGGTCTCGTTGCACCTCCCCTTTTATTAATCTGTCACCATTCAGATAATCTGCCTTCCTGATTTTGCCTTCAAAGTGGATAACCTCACATTATCCACATTATACTGCATCTGCCATGCATTTGCCCATTCACCTAACCTGTCCAAGTTACCCTGCAGCCTCTGAGCATCCTCCTCACAGCTCGCACTGTCACCCAGCTTAGTGTCATCTGCAAACTTGGAGATATTACATTCAATTCCTTTGTCTAAATCATTAATGTATATTGTAAATAGCTGGAGTTCCAGCACTGAACCTTGTGGCACCCCACTAGTCATGCCTGCCATTCTGAAAAGGACCTGTTTATTCCCACTCTGCTTCCTGTCTGCCAACCAGTTCTCTATCCAAGTCAATACATTACCCCCAATACCATGTGCCTTAATTTTTCACACTAATCTCTTGCATGGAACCTTGTCAAAAGCCTTTTGAAAGTCCAAATACACCACATCCATTTGGTTCTCCCTTATCCACTCTACTAGTTACATCCTCAAAAAATTCCAGATTTGTCAAGCATGATTTCCCTTTCATAAATCCATGCTGACTTGGACCGATCCTGTCACTGCTTTCCAAATGCGCTGCTATTACATCTTTAATAATTGATTCCAGCGTTTTCCCCACCACCGATGTCAGGCCAACCGGTCTATAATTCCTTGTTTTCTCTCTCCCACCTTTTTTTAAAAAGTGATGTTACATTAGCTACCCTTCAATCCATAAGTACTGATCCAGAGTACATGGAATTTTGGAAAATGACCACCAATGTATCTACTATTTCCAGGGCCACTTCCTTAAGTACTCTGGGATGCAGACTATCAGGCGGTGGGGATTTATCAGCCTTCAATCCCATCAGTTTCCCTAACACCATTTCCTGGCTAATAAGGATTTCCTCAGTTCCTCCTTCTCGCTAGACCCTCTGTCCCCTAGTATTTTGGGGAGGTTATTTGTGTCTTCCTTAATGAAGACAGAACCAAAGTATTTGTTCAATTGGTCTGCCATTTCCTTGTTCCCCATTATGAATTCACCTTATTCTGACTGCTAGGGGCCTACATTTGTCTTCACTAATCTTTTTCTTTTCACATATCTATAGAAGCTTTTGCAGTCAGTTTTTATGTTTCCTGCCAGCTTACTCTCATACTCTATTTTCCCCCTCCTAATTAAACCCTTAGTCCTCCTCTGCTGAATTCTAAATTTCTCCCAGTCCTCAGGGTTGCTGCTTTTTCTGGCCAACTTATATGCCTCTTCCTTGGATTTAACACTATCTTTAAATTCCCTTGTTAGCCACGGTTGAGCCACCTTTCCTGTTTTATTTTTATGCCAGACAGGGATGTACAATAGTTGTAATTCATCCATGTGATCTTTAAATGTCTGCCATTGCCTATCCACCGTCAACCCTTTAAGTATCATTCGCCAGTCTATCCTAGTCAAATCACGTCTCATACCATTGAAGTTTCCTTTCTTTACGTTCAGGACCCTAGTCTCTGAATTAACTGTGTCGCTCTCCATTTTAATGGAGAATTCTACCATATTATGGTCACTGTTCCCCAAGGGGCCACACACGACCAGATTGCTAATTAATCCTCTCTCGTTACACAAGACCCAGTCTAGGATGGCCTGCTCTCTAGTTGGTTCCTCGACATATTGGTCTAGAAAACCATCCCTTATACACTTCAGGAAATCCTCCTCCTCAGTATTGCTACCAATTTGGTTAGCCCAATCAATATGTAGTTTAAAGTCATCCATGATAACTGCTGTACCCTAATTGCACATGTCTCTAATTTCCTGTTTGATGCATCCCCAATCTCCCTACTACTGTTTGGTGGTCTGTACACAACTCCCACTAATGTTTTCTGTCCTTTGATGTTTTGCAGCTCTACCCATACGGATTCCACATCATCCAAGCTAATGTCCTTCCTTACTATTGCGTTAACCTCTTTAACCAGCAACGCTACCCCACCTCCTTTTCCTTCCTGAATATTGAATACCCCTGGATGTTGAGTTCTCAGCCTTGGTTACCCTGGAGCCATGTCTCCGTAATCCCAATTACATCATATCCTTTAATAGCTATCTGGGCGGTTAATTCGTTCACCTTATTATGAATGCTCTTTGCATTGAGACTCAGAGCCTTCAGGCTTGTTTTTTTAATACTCTTTGTACTTTTAGAATTATGTTGTAATGTGCCCCTTTTTGATTTTTGCCCTTGATTTCTCTGCCCTCCACTTTTGGTTTTCTCCTTCCTACCTTTTGCTTCTGCCCCCTTTTTACTTCCCTCTGCCTCCCTGCATAGGTTCCCATCCCCCTGCCATATTAGTTTAACCCCTCCCCAACAGCACTAACAAACACTCCCCCTAGGACATTGGTTCCGGTCCTGCCCAGGTGCAGACCGTTCAGTTTGTACTGGTCCCACCTCCCCCAGAACCGGTTCTAATGCCCCAGGAATTTGAATCCTTCCTCCTTGCACCATTCCTCAAGTCACATATTCGTCTGAACTATCCTGCAGTTCCTACTCTGACTAGCACGTGGCACTGGTAGCAATCCTGAGATTACTACCTTTTGAGGTCCTACTTTTTAATTTAACTCCTAGCTCCCTAAATTCAGCTTGTAGGACCTCATCCCGTTTTATACCTATATCGTTGGTACCTATATGCACCACAACAGCTGGTTGTTCCCCCTCCTCCTCCAGAATGCGATACAGCCGCTCCGAGACATCCTTGACCCTTGTACCAGGGAGGCAACATACCATCCTGGAGTCTCGGTTGCGGCCGCAGAAACATCTATCTATTCCCCTTATAATAGAATCCCCTATCACTGTAGCTCTCTCACTCTTTTTTCCTGCCCTCCTGTGCAGCAGAGCCACCCCTGATGCCATGCCATGATGCCTTCTCCTGATGAACCACCTCCCCCAACAGTGTCCAAAACGGTATAACGCAGGGGATCCCTGCACTACCTTCCTTCCCTTGCTCTTCCTGATGGTCACTCATTCCCTATCTGGCTGTGTAAGCAACTCACTAAACGTGCTATTCATGGCATCCTCAGCATTGCGGATGTTCCAGAGTGAATCCATGCGCAGCTCCAGTACCGCAATGTGGTCTGTCAGGAGCTGCAGCTGGGACACAGTGTCCCTGATTTCCCACATAGCACAGGAGGAGCTTAACATGGGTCTGGGCTCTCCTGCCATGACTTAACCCTTAGATTAACTTAATTTGGCAACAATGCCAAAGGTTTCTTACTGATAAGAAAAGAAGAACAAGATCAAATACTCACCAATCCACCAGCCAATCACTTACCCACTTGGCTATGATGTGACACTTCGATTTCTTTTTACTTCTTTGTTTACCTTCTGCTCCTGCCCCAGCTAGCTCCTCAAACTCCCACTGGCTGCTCCTATTGCCGCTCCCCGATGTTCATGCCCTTTTATGGGCAGCTCCTCGAACTCCCGCTGGCTGCTCCTTGCTTCCACTCCAAAAGTGAGTTCTCAGGTGACTGAACAGTCCAATACAGGAATTACAGTCTCTGCTGCAGGTGGGACAGACAGTCATTGAAGGAAAGGGTGGGTGGGGAGTCTGGTTTGCCGCACGCTCCTTCCGCTGCCTGCGCTTGTTTTCTGCATGCTCTTTGCGACGAGACTCGCCGCTCAGTGCCCTCCCAGATGCCCTTCCTCCACTTAGGGCGGTCTTTGGCCAGGGATTCCCAGGTGTGGGTGAGGTTGTTGTACTTTATCAAGGAGGCTTTGAGGGTGTCCTTGAAATGTTTCCTCTGCCCACCTGGGGCTCGCTTGCTGTGTAGGAGTTCCAAGTAGAGCGCTTGCTTTGGGAGTCTTGTGTCGGGCATGCGAACAATGTGGCCCGCCCAGCGGAGCTAGTCGAGTGTGGTCAGTGCTTCGATGCGGGGGATGTTGGCCTGATCGAGATAACTGACGTTGGTGCGTCTGTCCTCCCAGGGGATTTGCAGGATCTTGCTAAAAACACCACAGCCCCAATTATCTGATTCATGCTCACTTTGAACATGACTCGATGCTAGGCGCACTGAATTTACATTGGAATAACTACGGTTAGGGACATCTGGTCAGAAACATCCAAAGGATTAAATACTATGAAGCATTGCAGGAATTTTCACATAGCTATGTTATTTGCTTATATGTTAGGGTTAATGTTCCCAGAAATCTCTTGTAGTGTTTTTTGTCATGCTAGTAAGTCTGGGATTGATTGTGCCGGGATGCAAATCATCACTGAGAGAGAAGAATCTTTAACTATAGTTGAGAAAAGTGAAGAGGTCAGTGCAGGAGTGCATATCCAACAGAAGCAGACTTGGTCTAGACTCAAGAAAACCACTTGTCTGCTTGTCTTCCAGAGTACTGTGGTCTAAATAATGCTGTACAGATACCATCATTTAACTCGCAAACCCAATGTAATCGCATCAGCGATCTTGGTTGGATGCTTCGCGTTTGGAATGTCTTTCAGCGTTCAGGAGTAAAACAGGTTATTTCTAATTTTGACAGCATTATGGAAGATCATGACTGGGGAAATACTTTCGCAGTCAGACCATATCAGATATGTTGCAACTACATATCGACCTTCTGTCTTAATGCTAAATATCTCCATTGAATGCCAGTGGGAAAGATAGACACTGCTTTACCTATTGTGCAAGCTGTGACAAGTAAGTACATTTCTGTCTGCATTTCAATGAGTTTTGTAATATTTGTTGTTAAAATCGACATTGTCTTCCCTTGTCATGGTTTAAAATGAAGGATGGGAGATGAATTGTCTGCAGGAACACTCGGGTTGAAATTCTCATGTTGTATACCTCTGGTTAGCGCTAATGGGGCATGGACCTGTTTTTCCTGGTTTGGGGGTGTGGTGTGGGGGGATGCTACCGACTCCCGTGAAATTGTGCGGGAGGTAGTGGATGCGCGAATACGGTAGCGCCACACCCTGCCGGTATTACCCCGGGCCGTGGCAGTGTCTCGCGGCAACCCATATTAATACATTACCCCCAACCCCGTGAGCCCTTGCCTTGCGTAGCAACCTTTATGTGGCACCTTATCGAATGCCTTTAGGAAATCCAAATATATTGCATCCACTGGTTGCCTTTTATCTACCCTGCTAGTTACATCCTCAAAAAAAACCTCGAATAAATTTGTCAAATACGATTTCCCTTTCACAAAACCATGTTGACTCTGCTTAATCATATTATGGTTTTCTAAGTGCCCTGATACCACTTCCTTAATAAGGTATTCCAGCATTTTCCTGACGACCGATGTCAGGCTAACTGGCCTGTAGTTCCGTTTTCTCTCTCCCTTCTTTCTTGTATAGTGGTGTTAGATTAGCTACCTTCCATGCCGCTGGGACCATTCTCGAATATAGGGAATTCTGGAAGATCATGTGGATATAAACATCAACGTAGCCTAGTTTGGCAAAACAGCCTGTTTCTGTGTTATAATATTTATGTACCTCCTACATAATTAGTACTCTGCAATACTCTCTTCCTATTGTGTTTATGGGTGTTTGACAGCACTATGATTCTTCTGTGATGTTTAGTTCTGGTAAAAGTTTCAAACTCCATGGGTAAACTGGTAATGTATCTATAACATTGTAACTTGAAGTTCTATGAAAGATTTTTATCCAAAAGTACTGTTGCTTATCATATTTTAAGAATTCTGAGCTGAAAAGGGTACATTAACCCTTAGTGGACTGGTCGTTTTATTGTTATTAGTGTTTGTGCTGTTTCAGTATCTCGCTGTACCTTTTGGGTTCTATATATTATTTAACCAGTAAATAAATTTAGCACATAGCCTTGGTTTGCCAACGTGTTACTTTCTATATTTTAGAAGACCAGAGGATTGAGGTGAGCATCCAGTGAGTGATCATTTGAGATGAGAGGTTCATTCTTTAACATGACATGCTAACACAAGCAAGGTATATGTGAGGACATAGATTTTGGCTCAGACAAGTCTTCATCTGCTCATGGAAAACTATCTTTCAACCATGGGTACAAGTTTTGGAAGAAAAGCCTGAATTGTAACAGAACCTTCTCTGAATCAGTACTTATACCAGCAACTCTTGTACTTAAAATGATGGTTAAAGAAAAAGACAGAAAGGAGATGAGGAAAAGTGGAGGGCAGAGAAACCCAAGGCAAAGAACAAAAAGGGCCACTGTACAGCAAAATTCTAAAAGGACAAAGGGTGTTAAAAAAACAAGCCTGAAGGCTTTGTGTCTTAATGCAAGGAGTATCCGCAATAAGGTGGATGAATTAACTGTGCAAATAGATGTTAACAAATATGATGTGATTGGGATTACGGAGACGTGGCTCCAGGATGATCAGGGCTGGGAACTCGACATCCAGGGGTATTCAACATTCAGGAAGGATAGAATAAAAGAAAAAGAAGGTGGGGTAGCATTGCTGGTTAAAGAGGAGATTAATGCAATAGTTAGGAAAGACATTAGCTTGGATGATGTGGAATCTATATGGATAGAGCTGCAGAACACCAAAGGGCAAAAAACGTTAGTGGGAGTTGTGTACAGACCTCCAAACAGTAGTAGTGATGTTGGGGAGGGCATTAAACAGGAAATTAGGGGTGCATGCAATAAAGGTGCAGCAGTTATAATGGGTGACTTTAATATGCACATAGATTGGGCTAGCCAAACTGGAAGCAATACGGTGGAGGAGGATTTCCTGGAGTGCATAAGGGATGGTTTTCGAGACCAACTAGGGGGGAGGCCATCTTAGACTGGGTGTTGTGTAATGAGAGAGGATTAATAAGCAATCTCATTGTGCGAGGCCCCTTGGGGAAGAGTGACCATAATATGGTGGAATTCTGCATTAGGATGGAGAATGAAACAGTTAATTCAGAGACCATGGTCCAGAACTTAAAGAAGGCTAACTTTGAAGGTATGAGGCGTGAATTGGCTAGGATAGATTGGTGAATGATACTTAAGGGGTTGACTGTGGATGGGCAATGGCAGACATTTAGAGACCGCATGGATGAACTACAACAATTATACATTCCTGGCTGGCGTAAAAATAAAAAAGGGAAGGTGGCTCAACCGTGGCTATCAAGGGAAATCAGGGATAGTATTAAAGCCAAGGAAGTGGCATACAAATTGGCCAGAAATAGCAGCGAACCCGGGGACTGGGAGAAATTTAGAACTCAGCAGAGGAGGACAAAGGGTTTGATTAGGGCAGGGAAAATGGAGTACGAGAAGAAGCATGCAGGAAACATTAAGGTGGATTGCAAAAGTTTCTATAGATATGTAAAGAGAAAAAGGTTAGTAAAGACAAATGTCGGTCCCCTGCAGTCAGAATCAGGGGAAGTCATAACGGGGAACAAAGAAATGGCAGAACAATTGAACAAGTACTTTGGTTCGGTATTCACTAAGGAGGACACAAACAACCTTTCGGATATAAAAGGGGTCAGAGGGTCTAGTAAGGAGGAGGAACTGAGGGAAATCTTTATTAGTCGGGAAATTGTGTTGAGGAAATTGATGGGATTGAAGGCCGATAAATCCCCAGGGCCTGATGGACTGCATCCCAGAGTACTTAAGGAGGTGGCCTTGGAAATAGTGGATGCATTGACAGTCATTTTCCAACATTCCATTGACTCTGGATCAGTTCCTATCGAGTGGAGGGTAGCCAATGTAACCCCACTTTTTAAAAAAAAAAAAAGGAGGGAGAGAGAAAACAGGGAATTATAGACCGGTCAGCCTGACCTCAGTAGTGGGTAAAATGATGGAATCAATTATTAAGGATGTCATAGCAGCGCATTTGGAAAAAGGTGACATGATAGGTCCAAGTCAGCATGGATTTGTGAAAGGGAAATCATGCTTGACAAATCTTCTGGAATTTTTTGAGGATGTTTCCAGTAAAGTGGACAAGGGAGAACCAGTTGATGTGGTATATTTGGACTTTCAGAAGGCTTTCGACAAGGTCCCACACAAGAGATTAATGTGCAAAGTTAAAGCACATGGGATTGGGGGTAGTGTGCTGACATGGATTGAGAACTGGTTGTCAGACAGGAAGCAAAGAGTAGGAGTAAATGGGTACTTTTCAGAATGGCAGGCAGTGACTAGTGGGGTACCGCAAGGTTCTGTGCTGGGCCCCAGCTGTTTGCATTGTACATTAATGATTTAGACGAGGGGATTACATGTAGTATCTCCAAATTTGCGGATGACACTAAGTTGGGTGGCAGTGTGAGCTGCGAGGAGGATGCTATGAGGCTGCAGAGTGACTTGGATAGGTTAGGTGAGTGGGCAAATGCATGGCAGATGAAGTATAATGTGGATAAATGTGAGGTTATCCACTTTGGTGGTAAAAACAGAGAGACAGACTATTATCTGAATGGTGACAGATTAGGAAAAGGAGAGGTGCAACGAGACCTGGGTGTCATGGTACATCAGTCATTGAAGGTTGGCATGCAGGTACAGCAGGCGGTTAAGAAAGCAAATGGCATGTTGGCCTTCATAGCGAGGGGATTTGAGTACAGGGGCAGGGAGGTGTTGCGACAGTTGTACAGGGCCTTGGTGAGGCCACACCTGGAGTATTGTGTACAGTTTTGGTCTCCTAACTTGAGGAAGGACATTCTTGCTATTGAGGGAGTGCAGCGAAGATTCACCAGACTGATTCCCGGGATGGTGGGACTGACCTATCAAGAAAGACTGGATCAACTGGGCTTGTATTCACTGGAGTTCAGAAGAATGAGAGGGGACCTCATAGAAACGTTTAAAATTCTGACGGGTTTAGATAGGTTAGATGCAAGAAGAATGTTCCCAATGTTGGGGAAGTCCAGAACCAGGGGTCACAGTCTAAAGATAAGGGGTAAGCCATTTAGTTGATGAGGAGAAACTTCTTCACCCAGAGAGTGGTGAACCTTTGGAATTCTCTACCACAGAAAGTAGTTGAGGCCAATTCACTAAATATATTCAAAAGGGAGTTAGATGAAGTCCTTACTACTAGGGGTTCAAGGGGTATGGCGAGAAAGCAGGAAGGGGGTACTGAAGTTGCATGTTGAGCCATGAACTCATTGAATGGCGGTGCAGGCTAGAAGGGCTGAATGGCCTACTCCTGCACCTATTTTCTATGTTTCTATGTTAACAGGAAAAGGCCATTTGGCACAACAATTTACCCCCTTTTGGATTGATTTGAGCCATACCTACCTGCTTCTTTCCATATCCTTCAATCCATTATTCTTTTATACTAATGACTTCAAAGCCACACACAATGACTTAAGTTTATTACATTTTGGCTTAAAATGTTTGCCTACCTTCCCTTCTTGCTTCCAAGTTAGTACTTTGTTATTTAAACCCTTTGCAATGATTAACAACTTACTGGATCCACTTTGTTAGTTCCTTTCACGATCTCAGACATTACATGCAAACATTCTTTTTGCAGCTCGGAGGACTTGGACAAATGCTCACTGAAAGTATTGGATCCAGGAGGAAGCCCCAGTCGAAGTTTGCTCCATGTGCTGGGTAACCGGGGCGTGACTGTGAAAGATCTGTTGGAGTTCCTTCAAGCTATAGGACAGGCTGAAGCCTTTCAGCTTTTGAGAACTTCTGGTTAGTTTCAATACCTTTTCAATCATATGTTCACTGTGTATGTGGTGCATTTGCTGAGCATTATCATTTTTTGAAGAAAAATAGACCCTTGGTGCGGAGTACCAGGGCCTTCGGCTGGTGGGAATGGGACAACCCTGAATTTCCTATTAGATTTATTCGTAACTATCATATTTATGGCCCCTAGTTCTGGTCTCGTCTCCAAGTGAAAACATATTCTCTAAATCTACCCATCTTCTCTATATCGACCTAATCAAACCCTTTCATAATCTTAATGACCTCTATTAGGTCACCCCTCAGTCTTCTCTTTTTCTAGAGAAGAGACCCAGCCTGTTCAATCTTTCCTGATCGGTATAACCTCTCAGTTCTCGTCATTGTCACCATCATCATCATAATCATAGGCAGTCCCTCAGACCCAAGGAAGACTTGCTTACACTCCTGAAGTGGGTTCTTTGGTGGCTGTACAGTCCAATATGAGAGCCACAGACTCTGTCACAGGTGGGACAGATAGTCGTTGAGGGAAGGGGTGGGTGGGACTGGTTTGCCGCACGCTCTTTCCGCTGCCTGTGCTTGATTTCTGCACGCTCTCGGCGTTGAGACTCAGAGCGCTCAGCGCCCTCCCGGATGCACTTTCTCCACTTAGGGAGGTCTTTGGCCAGGGATTCCCAGGTGTCAGTGGGGATGTCGCACTTTATCAGGGAGGCTTTGAGAGTGTCCTTGCAACGTTCCGCTGCCCACCTTTGGCTCATCTGCCGTGAAGGAGCTCTGCATAGAGCACTTTGCTTTGGGAGTCTAGTGTCTGGCATGTGAACTATGTGGCCTGCCCAGCATAGCTGATCGAATGTGGTCAGTGCTTCAATGCTGGGGATGTTAGGCTGGACGAGGACGCTGATGTTGGTGCGCCTATCCTCCCAGGAGATTTGTAAGATTTTGCAGAGACATCATTGGTGATATATCTCCAGTGACTTGAGGTGTCTACTGTACATGGTCCATGCCTCTGAACCATACAGGAGATGGGTATTACTACAGCCCTGTAGACCATGAGCTTGATGGTGGATTTGAGGGCCTGGTCTTCGAACACTCTTTTCCTCAGGCGGCCTAAGGCTGCACTGGCGCACTGGAGGCGGTGTTGAATCTCTTCATCAATGTCTGCTTTTGCTGATGAGAGGCTCCCAAGGTATGGGAAATGGTCCATGTTGTCGAGGGCCACACCGTGGATCTTGATGACTGGGGGGTAGTGCTGTGCGGCAAGGACAGGCTGGTGGAGGACCTTTGTCTTATGGATGTTTAGCGTAAGGCCCGTGCTTTTGTATGCCTCAGTAAATACATCGACTATATCCTGGAATTTAGCCTCAGAATGCGCGCAGACGCAGGCGTCGTCCGCGTACTGTAGCTCAACGACAGACGTTGGAGTGATCTTGGACCTGGCCTGGAGGTTAAACAGCTCCCCACTGGTTCTGTAGTTTAGTTCCACTCCAGCGGGGAACTTGTTGACTGTGAGGTGGAGTATGGTGCTGAGGAAGATTGAGAAGAGACAATGACGCAGCCCTGTTTGACCCCGGTCTGGACATGGATTGGGTCTGTAATGGATCCGTTGGTAAGGATCACATCGTCGTGGAGCAGCGAAAGATGTTGACAAACTTTTGAGGTTTCCGAAACGGAGGAGGGTGCTCCATAGACCCTCGTGGTTGACAGTGTCAAAGGCCTTTGTAAAGTCGAAAAAGGCCATGTATCAGGGCTGGTGCTGCTCCCTGCATTTTTCCTGCAGCTGTCGCACTGCAAAGATCATGTCCGTTGTGCCCCATTGAGGACGAAATCCGCACTGTGACTCCGGGAGGAGCTCTTCTGCCACAGGGAGAAGACGGTTGAGGAGGACTCTAGCGACAGCTTTCCCAGTGGCTGATAGCAGGGAGATTCCCCTGTAGTTGCCGCACTTGGACTTGTCCCCTTTTTTAAAGATGGTCACGATCACTGCAACTCTGAGATCTCCCGGCATGCTCTCCTCCCTCCAGATGAGAGAGATGAGGTCATGTATCCGCGCCTAAAACGCCTCTCCGCCGTACTTTAGCGCCTCAGCAGGGATTCCATCCGCTCCCATAGCCTTGTTGTTCTTGAGCTGTCTTATGGTTTTTCCTACTTCGTGCAAGGTTGGGGTTTCACTGAGGTGGTGGTGGGTCACATGCTGCGGGATGGAGTTGAGATCACTCGAGTCAAAGGCAGAGTCTCGATTGAGGAGATCTTCGAAGTGCTCCTTCCAGCGGGCCCTGACTGCCTCGGTGTCCTTGATGAGTGTTTCCCCGTTCTTGGCCAGCAGTTGGGTGGGGACCGTAGGTGGCCTTGACTGCGATGAAGAATCCTTGCACATCTTGGCTGTCGGCCAGTTGTTGTATCTCCTGTGCTTTCTCCATCCACCACCTGTTCTTTAGGTCCCGGGTTTTTTGTTGGACCTCAGCCTTGAGCTGTCTGTAATGCTGCTTTACTGCTCCCGAGTTGGGTTGTTGCTTGAGGCTCAGAAATGCTCTGTGCTTGCGATCTATTAGTTCTTGGATCTCTTGATCATTCTCATCAAACCAGTCCTGGTGTTTCCTGAGTGCGTGACCAAGTGTCTCTTCGTCGGCACTGGTTATGGAGGCCTGGAGGGCAGACCAAGCGCTGTGGGCATTCAGCATCTCGGGGTCATCAAGGCAGTTCTCGTATCATTCTAGTACATCTTTTTTGCACCTTCTCCAGTGCCTTTATATCCTTTTAATAATATGGAGACTAGAACTGTTCATAGTACTCCAAATGTGGTCTAACTGAGGTTCTATACAAATTTGACAATTTCTCTGCTTTTCAATTCTATCCCTCCTAGAAATTAAACCTAGTGCATTGTTTGCTTTATTTATGGCCTTATTAACCTGCATTGCTACTATTAGTGATCTGTGTATCTGTACCCCTAGATTCCTTTGTTCCTCTACCCCATTTAGATACTTATTTTCCAAGGTGTACATGGCCTCCTTATTCTTCCTACTAAAATGTATAAACTCGCACCTATCTATAACAAAGTTCATTTGCTAATCACACACCCATTCTGCATGTTTATTAATTCAGAACCTGTGATTATATTGGAAAATAAAGATGGAAATTAAGTCAATTTAAAAAAAAATCTTCGCAATCTCAGTGAGTCAGGCAACATCTGTGGAGAGAAAAACAGATTTAATGTTTCAGGTCGATGACCCTTTGTCAGAACTGGTGAATGTTCAAAATGAACAGATTCTTAATGAGCACTGAAAGGGGGTGGGGAGGAAAGAACAGAAGGGAATGTCTGTGATAGGGTGGAAGACATGATAGATTAGAGAGACAAAAAGGATGATGGGCCGACTTGAGATGTTAATGGCAGAAGTTAGAAAAAGATTCGTCTAGATAGGGTGTGAATGGCTGAATAATTACTATGGGAAACAGTGAGAAAAAAAGCGTAAGATCGGGGGGGTTTAAAAAAAGGAGGAAAGGGAGCAAAATATGGGCAGAGGTTCTGGTCTGAAATTGTTGAACTCGATGTTGAGTCCAGAACGCTGTGAGTGCCTAAACGAAAGCTGTTCCTCGTGCTTGCGTTGAGCTTCATTGGAACAGTTAAGAGGCTGAGGACGGAGATGTGGGAGTGGAGTGGGGAATGAAAGTGACGGGCGACAGGAAGCTTGGGATCACGCTTATGGACTGAACGGAGGTGCAAAGCCGTCACCCAATCTGCGTTTGGTTGCCCCAATGTGGAGGAGACCACATCGTGAGCAGCAAACATGTTATACTAAATTGAAAGAAGTACAAGTAAATTGCTGTTTCACCTGGAAGGAGTATTTGGGGCCTGGACAGAGGGAAGGGAGGAGGTAAAAGGACAGGTGTTGCATCTCCTGCGTTTGCACGGGAAGGTGCTTGGGAAGCGGAGGGGGTGTTGGGGGTGACTGGTATGAACCAGGGTGTTATGGAGGGAGGACCGCCCCCCCCCTGGTGCGCAGAGGGATGGACCTCCCCAATCTTATGTAATTTTTTCTCTGTTTCCCATGGCATAAGAACATAAGAAATAGGATTAGGCCATTTGGTCCCTCGAGCCTGCTCCGCCATTCAATAAGATCATGGCTGATCTGATCATACACACAGCTCCACTTCCCTGCCTGCTCCCCATAATCCTTTATTTAAAACTGTCGATCGCCTCCTTAAATATATTCAATGACCCAGCCCCTAGCCCCTCTCTCTCTCTCTCTCTCTCTCTCTCTCTCTCCAGCCTCTCTCTCTCTCTCTCTCTCCAGCCTCTCTCTCTCTCTCTCTCTCCAGCCTCTCTCTCTCTCTCTCTCTCCAGCATCTCTCTCTCTCTCTCTCTCCAGCATCTCTCTCTCTCTCTCCCTCCCTCCCTCCCTCCAGCCTCTCTCTCTCTCTCTCTCTCTCTCCAGCCTCTCTCTCTCTCTCTCTAGCCTCTCTCTCTCTCTCTCTCTCTCCCTCTCCTTCTCCAGCCTCTCTCGAGCCTCTCTCTCTCTCTCTCTCTCTCTCCAGCCTCTCTCTCTCTCACCCTCCAGCCTCTCTCTCTCTCTCTCTCCAGCCTCTCTCTCTCTCCAGCCTCTCTCTCTCTCTCTCTCTCTCTCTCTCTCTCCTCTCTCTCTCTCTCGCCTCTCTCTCTCTCTCTCTCTCTCTCTCTCTCTCTCTCTCACTCCAGCCTCTCTCCCTCTCTCACTCCAGCCTCTCTCCCTCTCACTCCAGCCTCTCTCCCTCTCACTCCAGCCTCTCTCCCTCTCACTCCAGCCTCTCTCCCTCTCACTCCAGCCTCTCTCCCTCTCACTCCAGCCTCTCTCCCTCTCACTCCAGC